>NC_083775.1:13063498-13228498 GCF_963514075.1 Conger conger | reverse complement strand
TATTTATCATACCTTTACCAGTACAGTCCCCTCCTATAGCCATCACACTGATTCCTAAACGATTCCTATACCATCCAATACCCGTAAAATTCCTATAGCTATGTCACTCCTATACCAATGCCGTCCTGCAGTTTACACTCCTTCACTGCACGATTGCTCTACTCCAGCTGTCGTGCTCTCTTTCCTAGCTTCCCTCCATCTTTGTTTCTCCCTCCTATGGTGTGCCCCGTCTGTCTGTGTCTGTAAATCGCATGCGTGTACACGCACACATATACACACACACGCGCGCACACAGAACCAATTTGACAATGCACTGAACTGGACCGTACTTGACTGTACACACTGTACACTGGCCACTGGACTGGACTGGACCGGACCGGACCGGACCGAACCGAACCGGACTGGACTGGATTCTCAGAGGCCAAACTGTGCTGGGATGTTTAATGCAAACAGACAAGACCTTGCCCAGATGCACAGAGCTATACTGTACAGAGCCAAGGGACCGTCCCCAAACTCACAGAGCTATCCTGTACAGCGCCAAGGGACCGTCCCCAAACTCACAGAGCTGTCCTGTACAGCGCGTGTGCTGGGGGGTGTGGCTGCACTGGATCGGAGTGGCGATTGAGCAGGCCTCCAAGACCTTCAACTGGACTGGACCATGCCTGTCTCGGCCTCCCTGCACTCATAGTATTTTTAATTTTTTTTATTTTTATTTGAGCGCTAAAACTGGACAATTGTTGGACTGAACTGTTGTGTAATTTACTGGAGTCGATCAATTTTGAAACTGCAATTCCTCTCCTGATTTTTTTGTCTTTGTTTTTTTGTTTTTAAGGGCTGCTCTTGAGCAGGTCTTGTCAGGGGTTTAGAAAATGGAGAAAGTCTGTATTTTTATCAGTATATGACTGGGGCAGAGCGTCTCGGTGTTGTGGGGACATGGTTTATGGGGTCCAGGTTGGGTTGGGTTGCGGTTGTCTGCTGGTGGAACTGCGTTGGGGCTTTTCTGACCTGCGTTGAACCCCTGCTCTGGTCCTGACTGGCAGGCTGGCTCCTAGTATTTTGCTCCAACACACTTCCAAACTTATCAATTCCATTTCGGTTACATGTCCATCCATCTCCCGTTCAAATTCCAGCTTAGATTGCCATGGCGATGTAGCTCGACCAATCAGAGTGTGGAGAGAGAAATGGTACTCTTCTCTCTGGGTTTTGATTGGCCGACAGGCACCGTGTGAATGCTGCAACCTCCTGAAGCCATTTTCAACTAGTATTCATCATATCTTCAACGTGTATTTAAGGAGCTGGATTGGAAAATTAAGGCTTGAGGAAAATTTTGTCCTGGGTTACATTCACAATTGAAATTGGCAAATGACTGCAAAAACAATAGCACTACTTAAACTGTCAGCCAAGTCAGGGCAATAATTTGATATAATAAAAGATTTTTCATGGTTTTCATTCTGATTGGTCTGTTATACAATGCCTAGTTTCCCCAGTGTGTTGTGTCTCTGGTCTGTTATGTAAGAATTTGACATTCATCATAAAGCTGTATCAATGGGATGGTGCTGTTTTTTTTTTCTGAATTTGCTTTATCATTCAATGAGTGAAGTTCGGCTGGAGGCCATTTTGGCTAAAGTTTAATCCGCTCTTCCCATAGTCGGCACAGGGACTACAGTAGGAACAATGTGCCAATATGTTTTAATTTAGCTGACTCCCTGAGCTGCATGTTGCCATGTCGTAGATACAGTAGTTAAACGTGTATATCCTTAATCATTGAGTTGCCATTGGTGTACACCGTTCAAGGATGAGGGCCGATTTCTGACCAGACATTCCTGTCTATGGCATTCAGGTATAGTCTGTATGGGGAGTGCAAGTTATTAAACTGTATTTTCAAAATGTGGGAACGCCAAGACCAAAAACCAGAGGACTGCGGGGAGTTCCTTCCTTATCCGTTTCGCCTTTAATTTACATTGCCTAGCAACATCAGGCCTAGCAACAGTAACCATGGTCGGAGAAGCCCCTTAGTAATTTTAGTGTAACCTGGCCTATTTCTCCCAAAATTCAGTACTGAAATTCAAATCGTACAGTTGTTAAAGTATAATGCTTATGTTGTATGAGAAATGGATCAAATTTCTGTTTGTTTTGTATCGTGTCCCTTTTGCCTTATTTTATTTTTTTGTAATGATCCCATGTGTTATACCAATACAGTATGTGAAGGTCGCACACATAGTAAATGATGGAATATTGAATTTTCAAGCAATTCACTGCCAACTTTTCACTAGAGCAATTTGTGAATGGCACCAAACTGGGGGAAATGGAGTTGACGACATGCAACTCACAGTATTAAATTCAGTTTTAAATTCCAAAGCTTGCAGTTCCAAAGGAAGTGGCCCATGTTCCCGTGTGGTCATACTCGGACTGACCAAAACATTTCAGTACAGAACAGATCCCAACCCTGGACAGTATTGTGTTTTCCTGTGTTTTTTTTCCAGCCCACTGAAACCTGTTTAAGCAGATGAATGCACTGGACCGGACCAATCTTTTACCAACGTTTTTGCCAAACTCCAGCAGTCTTCTATCAGGGGCATTTTATCCATTTCTCCTTTTTTATCATTTGCTCATATTTTCTTCCATTGTGCTGATCAAAATGAGGAAGAAATAAAAAAATAAAAATAAACTGGATGGGAGCAGATATTTAACTCTGGAAGCTTCAAGGAGTGAACTGAATGGAAAAAAGTGACTGTATAAAAACAAAAAAAACAAAAGAAGAATCAAGGCAGCTACTTAACAGAATGACCACTGTAAAACGACAAACTAAATAAAGACAATGGGTTGTTTTTACCATGTGTGGGGTTCATTGGTGTGCTTGAGTTGTAGTGAGGGGCGGGGGGGTGTTTTCCCTCACTGGGAATAGAAGGTTACCGGCTTCATTTCAAATAATTTGAAGAAGTTCAGGATCCGGCGAATCCGATTTTAGCCATTTCTACAAGCTAGCTGGCTAACTCTTTTGTTCACCTTGGTCTACAGGGATTCCACATCTCATCATGTACAAACATGTGATGCGTTATATGTTACTGAAAACGTTTTGGCTTGATCAGTTTTACATGATCATCATGTATGTTACTGTGCAGAAGTCTTAGGCACCCTAGACTTTATTATGTATATGTTTTTTTGAGATTTCCAAATATTCATTTTCCAAAAGATTAAATTTTACAGAGACATTTTGTATTTAATTTTAAAATAACATATTACTGTAAGCAATTGACTACTTTTTAAATAAAAACTTGATCAAGGCTGTCTGAGATCAGAAGCAAGGAGCCAACCAAAGTCTGCAGAAGAACTGTGGCAAGTTCTCCAACATGCTTGGAACAACCTCCCTGCTGATTGTCTTAGCCAATGCTGTCCTGCAGTTCTATATCTCAGAGAAGTGATGCAGTTTTAACGCCCAAGGGTGGTCACAAAAAATACTGATTTGATTCCTTTAACTTTTCTGCCAAATTACTGAAATGTAATGTAAAAAGTTTAGTACGTTTATTTAGGACCTTTCATTGAATTGTTTTTGAAAGAATCTCATCAGTACAGAATGTTATACAGGTGCCTAAGACTTTTGCACAGTACTGTATGTTACTGAAACCATTTTGGTTTGGATCAGTTTTACATGATCTTGATACAGAATGAAGACGCTGCTGGGTGGGTTTCCTGACTTTGTCTTTGCTCAAACGGGTTGAATTTAGTCCCAGGGATACACAATGGGTGGAGTGTAGTTTCCCTCAAAGATTTAGAGTCCCATTATGGAAATTTGTTTTTTTACTAAGGCCTTGTTTCAGGGTGCCCCACGGCCCTTCTACTGAAATCACGGCCCTTAAGGACCAAGAACGGCTGCTGTTCTACCCTCCGTATACTTGTCTTGTCAGGTGTGAAGACGGTCTCGCCAATCAGTCGGACCAATTGTTTGGTTGATTACCCGGGAGAAAAGAAAACCAGGGCTGGATTTGGATTCGAGGGCCAGAGTTGATTATCCCTGCCCTACAGATTGATATTGAGCCTTAATTGCTGACTGTAGCTAACAACCTTGCAGCGGGGTGTGTGACGTGGCAAGTGTTACGACGGTCTTTACACCTAACTCCCAGGTAAAGGGATGGTGTACAGCCAGCAGCTCTCGACCCTCAAGGATTATCACTGATCCCAGCAATAGACACTGATCCAGTGTTATTCATGCACATTATTTTATTCATACACATTCCATTCATACAGCTGTATATTTTACTAAAGCAATTGGACTGAAATACCGAGCTCGAGAGGAGCATCCCAGCACGGAATCACGGAATCCCAGCAGCCTTTTTGACACAAGCCGAGTTCCCTAACCATTACACTATACTGCCACCCTTCTGTCATCCCAGATTTTTGGACAGCAGTGGCTTTAACTCCAGGGGCCTGTATCACAAAACGGGATTAATGAGTTAGCTGGATAACTACGGAGTTAAACCCAGAAGCAGCTCTTTCTACTGCAGTCCATGGTTCCCGTTTTTACTTAGTGTAGTTATCCAGCTAACTCTGTCCCCCCAGCCCCAGGCATGCACAGCTGAGGTTTATCAGCCCAAGTGTCCAATTGTCCACAGGGATAAAGCTTGAATGGAGAGAGACTTGGATGGATACGGCCTGTAGCGTAGTGGTTAAGCTACATGACTGGGACCCGCAAGGTCGGTAGTTTGATCCCCAGTCTAGCCACAATAAGATCCACACAGCCGTTGCGCCCTTGAACAAGGCCCTTAACCCTGCATTGCTCCAGGGGAGGATTGTCTCCTGCTTAGTCTAATCAACTGTACGTCGCTCTGGATAAGAGCGTCTGCCAAATGCCATTAATGTAATGTCATGTAATGGGTACAGTTGCATTGTGGGTGACTGGTCGTCCTTTGTCTAACCAAACATATGGCAATATGTTTGTAAGCAATATGTTGTAAGCTTTTGTGAAGTGCCACACAGATCGGACTAGCTGGTTTGATTAAAAAAAACAATACCGTCTGACCAAGGTGACAAAGTCTCCCTCACTTCTCCACCTGAACCCTATTCCCCTCTTCCACATGTCCTACAGTATATAGCCACGGTGTACCACGATAAGATCCACACAGCCATTGGGCCCTTGAGCAAGGCCCTTAACCCTCAACTGTACGTCGCTCGGGATAAGGGCGTCTGCCATACATAATGTAATGTAATATTTCCCTACCCCAAAAACACCCCTCTCTGCCTTCCCTTCCATATGTTAACTCTAGTGACAGGATTTCCTATCGCCAGTGTGTTACGGCTCAGCCATTACGCTCTCACTAATTGCTACTTGGATTTTGGGTGATCTCTGAATCTAGGCCTTTTCTTCATAATACTAATTCTAAGTTGCTCTGGATACAAGTGTCAGCTTAATAGTAAAAATGTATAAACAAAAAAACATGTTGGTTTATGCATATGCATTGAACTTTTCAGTGTGTGGATTGGTTGATACACTGGCTTACATTGACAGAAAACCTGAAAACATTAGCAAATCTTTGTCCCAAGCTCACTGTATGTTCTTCATGACACCGAACCTGAAACAAATTAGCAAATCACTTGTAATGTTGCAGCTGTTTTTCCACCGTAGGCTTTGCTACCTTGCTCTTCTGTAATATAATTTAGCATTTCGAAACATTCTGATGGGACTTGTATATGTTCTTCTTGGCACAAAGCAGTTGAGTAGTGATTCCATGGATAATACCAAGGAAAAACAGCACCGCTGCCCTCTGCTGTACTGGAGTGTTAACATATTATCTGTGAGTTTCATCCATCGACTGTCAGAAAATAAAGAGCCTGTTATGTCACAGGTTTCATTACATTACATTAATGACATTTGGCAGACGCTCTTATCCAGAGCAACATACAGTTGATTAGACTAAGCAGGAGACAATCCTCCCCTGGAGCAATGCAGGGCTTAAGGGCCTTGCTCAAGGGACCAACGGCTGTGCGGATCTTATTGTGGGGATCGAACCACCGACCTTGTGGGTCCCAGTCATGTACCTTAACCACTATGCTACAGGCTGCAATCATAGCAATGAGCGGGCAAAAATAAATTGATGTTGGGGTTGCTGGGTGGCTCATTCAGTTGAGGCATTGCGCTGTGGTGCATGGGTTAGCCCCACGGGCTGGGCTCAAATCTGGATCATACCGGTGCCAACTGCAGCCCGTAGACCCGCAGAGGGTTAACTCACAATTGGCAATTATGTTACTTTGGCTGGGATTAATGGGCCCGCGTTCATATGGCAACCACGCTGGGCATGGATAAGCCCATGGTCTGCATGCAGCTGTGTACAAGTGGTCTTCCTTTGATTCCACTTTGGCGATAATGCCTGGGGAGAATGTGAGCGGGAATGTAGCTTGTTGGGGGTTGCTCAAACGATAGGGAAAAAAAAGTATCTCCTTCTCTCCTACACCCATAACTAATCTTCCAATGATTCATTTAGAGGAGATTCTGCCAGAGCATGGCCACGTTTAGTCAAGCCAGACTGTAGCCACTTTTTCGCAGCTTGGTAGAAACAGCCTGCCAATGATCCAATGGGAACTGTTTCTCCCAAGGTGACACCATTGTCCAACTGTGTCATCATCCAATGACATCCTCAGCCAGACTCAACATTGGCATGCTGAGGATTAGGCTCCAGTTTTTGGGGCAGGTCACTCCACCCACCAAAAGGCCTGCGTTTCGACCATGTCCTTCACGGTACTCATGGTGCCATATTTATCGCTCTCATAATCAAAATGGCAGTGACTCCCCACCAGATCCACACAACCTTTTTGGATTTCGGAGGTGTTTGAACCTCAGTGGGAGGGAACAGCATGGACCCTGAGCTCCTCCCAAAGCATCTCAAAGGTTACTTCTTTTTTTGTATTTAGTGCTACAAGACTGGATGATTTGCATCAAAGTGATCCAGGTGTGGAAAACTACGGCTTTTGGTTGGATATTGAACTACAACTGCACAGTGTCTTTAATTGGGTTGGTAATGAGTCACCAGCGATAGTAAGAAAAGTATAACAAGCCACATTATTTTTAAAATCCCAAACTGGATTACTCATGTTTTCCATCCTAAAGTATTGAGAACACCTGGTAAATACAAAAATACTTGCACGTCAGTCACCCAGAGCTTTGTTGCAAATCATGCAGTCATAAGTAAAAATTAATGTCTATTCCTCCATATTGAATATTACCCTGTTCCCTACCTTTATTTCATGGTTGGTAATCTTTATTTTACATGAAGATTCGCTGCATCCCAGATTAGAGGAAATCTCAATTGAAGCCTGCCTAGATACAAGAAATGGCAAAAACGTTAATTCATTTAACCGTCATTTAATGATCCAAGACACTTTATTTATTTTTTTTATGTGAAATTTGTCTCCTCAATTATATATATATATTAACAAAGGTTCATAAGAGGTAACTTTCTAGAATGTCTTAGATGGTCATACCAGTTGTAGGGGTTTGTTCCACACGGAAAGAAACGCATGCACTCTCGCCGCTCCCTTTCCTCTTCGGCTACCCAGTCTCATCCAGCCCAGCTGGCTTCATAGCTGGCGAGCGACTAGTCTAATCTCACCAACAGAGCTGCACCGGCCCCCCGCAACACTACGGCCCTGGACACGTTTTCCGCTCACGGACTATTTAAACAAATAAAACGATTTTCGAGGAAAGGGGGTGAAATCTAACAGAAAATAGTTGAAAATGATTAAGCTTTTTTCTCTTAAACAGCAGAAAAAAGACGAAGAGTCTGCGGGAGGAAACAGAACAGGAGCCGGTGGTAAAAAAGCAAGCGCGGCCCAGCTTCGAATACAGAAAGGTACGAGGGTACTGCTTCTTAAAATCTTTAATCTAGCTAACTCTGGCAGTCAGTTCTTAGGTTAAAGAAAGTTAGAGACATTTCGTCTTTTACCTCGCCAGTTAGTTGGTTTTAATTGGTAAAAACAGGCGAAATTAGACCAAAAATAAACGTAGCCTCCGACAGAAAAACCCCGGTCTCGATTAGGCAGCCAGTCCGGGTTTTGCTGTAAAATATGTCGAAGTGATATGGTGTCCCGTTGTTTTGGTCTCTTGTATTCAATAAAACACACATCAATCTAACCAGCGATACAGAGTTAAAAAATGAAATCTAACTCTTAATATAATCTGTTCTCTGTGTGTTAGCTTGCTAACCAGTTAGCCAGTAAACGATACATGGGCCAGTATATTCGTCACTGCTGATAATGAAAACATACACACCTCTTGTATTTTGGTTAGCAATTGTCAGCACGTTTAGCTAACACATAACAAAATACCCTATTTAGGGTTTTAGTCAGCATATAGGTGATGTTTAATATAACATTATTGCCGTGTTTACAATAGTAGCGAGGTTTAGAATCACCCTTCACAGGACAATGACGATTAAATGTAATAAAAAGTAAAGGGCTCTGCGGGTTAATGAAATCTAATGGTCAGAAATATTACCTAGCTAGCTAGCTGTAAGCCATTAGGTTTATGTTTACGCAATATGTTTTTGTTTATGAAAATGTGAAACTATAGCGACCACTCCTCACTTAACAGCCCAGTTATTACCATATATACAAATAATGTATTCTTTATGGGCCTGCACCGACTTAGTTTTTCTGAAATCTGTCAGTCTTGATTTGGGTCGATTTCGGCTGTGTTTCACACTAACTACACAAACTCTGTTCCAGGTCATTGCCTCCATTTTCCTTACATTCTTTGATGTAACATGGGCTTTTTAGTTACATATTGTTCATGTGACCTTTCAAACGTTATTAGATCAAAATATGAAATGCTGAGAAGTGCTAGAACTGAGCTAGCTGCTGTTGTGGCTGTGCTGGGCTGTTGATGATATACATTCTTTGTGAATGTTTTAAAATCATAGCCCACTCCGCATCATGAATGTTTAAAAGCAATAGTAACACCGGTACCACCGTAAAGTGTCTAAATCAGCACAGTTTTTTTTTTTTGGGGGGGGGGGGGGGGGTTTACAAATAATGATACAATTAGATGTAGCCTAATTCATTATTGTTCTGTGTAAGGTTAGCTAACATTTGTTAAGGCTGTACAATAAGTCTTATTCCCTGACATTCTTCAGCATTAGACATTTTCATATAACGAATTTAGAGCATCCAAATTAGATATTGCTGCGAGATAGTTACAGGTTCTATATTACACACCTGTGTTCAGAGAATGTTTTCTCAAGAGTACAATATGACCATCATCCAGACAATTTCATGCTTTGTGACACTTTTTTATTTTTACTCTTTGGTGTGGCAATAATGTTTGAAAGACTGCAGTCTTAGATGGCAAAATGAAAAGAAAAAGCTCTAATGATGCAAATGTAGTGGTTTGTGTGAGGTATAAACAGGTTATTTTTTATTTTAATTTATTTTTTTAACTTTTCCAGGGCTTCACAATAACTCTTTCCCATTTACCTAGAGAAAGCAAGACCAGCTGTCGGACAAGTAGAACTCTTCAGTCTTTTGCCACGTCAACCAAGTGATGTTTTTAGGCTGATTCACAATTTGGTTTGTTCACAAACTGTTCACTTGGCGATGCTAAGCTAGCATATTAGCCGAGCATTGCCTGGCACAGAAAAGTCACAGGGTCTCCTTGGTTACCAAAAGACTGCTGACCAGTCATGGAATCAGGACATTTGTGCGGGCAGAGCCAGTAGTTAACATCCTTCAGCATCCATTTGCTTTCCCCTGGTGGTAAGGGCTACAGTCTCCCCTGGTATTAGCCTCTCAGGTACGACAGGCTTTTGACCAATATGCCATAAAACTGCTGCATCATCATGAGCATAGCCACAACCAGCTCAATACGGCAGTCCAAATTCAGTTGTTTCTCGTTTTAGTTCACATGGCATCTCATCACTTTTTAAGGATGAGGCTGAAATGGTGGAGCCTGAACCTTTTTTTTTATGCTAGTTAACATTTGTCTGATTTATTGACTCACTCCATGAACTCAGCTAATGTTAGCATAAGTTAACTTTCTTTAACCTTAGGAGATGACTGGCTAGAACATGGTATCATTAACCTAGATAGCAACTACATGGTACGCAGTGAAATTGGCAAGTTCATTTAGCCCAAGAATGCTTGCCATTTTCCTACTACTGTGTACCTGATGCTTAGTTTAACTAAAAACCCGATGGTATGTAGCACAATATCAAGCCTGGTTTTAAAAATCCTGAGAGTTTCTACGGATAAAAATGAGCTTAATAGTTTGTACGTTTAACATGAATTTGAAATTGATTAATGTGCATTGTCCACATTACATTACATTACATTATTGGCATTTGGCTGACACTCTTATCCAGAGCGATGTACAGTTGATTAGACTAAGCAGGAGACAATCCTTCCCGAGAGCAATGCAGGGTTAAGGTTGCTCAAAGGCCCAATGGCTGTGCAGATCTTATCGTGGCTATACCGGGTATCGAACCAACAAACTTGCGGGTCCCAGTCATGTACCTTAACGACTATGCTTCAGGCCGCCCCTGGCACTGTCTGGATCTGATCCGTGGGCCTGGGGCTCGTTCCTGCATCACTGTGTGACGCCTTAACCGTATGATCCCCCAGCAGCCTTATAAATTATGTTTGAATGTTTCTCAAAGATTCAGTTACAGGATGATACCCAGGGGCATAGCTCTGAATTCCCCCCCCCCCCCCCCCCCCCCATCCTACTGGAATTTTTGTGGGACCTCTCCAGCTGTGGTCCCCCCCCCAAGCTGTAGGCTTGTCACCACCACCACCCGATTAACCCCCCCCACTAGCGATGGCCCTGATGATACCAGATAAGAAGTGAAATGTTATAACACCAGATTTGTGGGCTTTTCTCTTGCCATATCTGTGTTTAGTTTGGGCAAGTTGATTTCTTGCCAAATTGCCCAACCAGTTAAGTGTGAAAAGTCTTGCGACCCGCGGTGGCGCAACAGGCTAAGACGCAGCAGACTTGCGGTTGCAGTTTGCTGCAGTTGCACACCGGGGACCGGGGTTAGATTCTCGGTCCTGCCAAAAGCCAAGTTTGGCCGGCTCACATGGGGCAGCAATAATTGGCTCGCTGCTCCAGAGGGAGGGACTTGGCAGGGTTATTAGATCGCCGCACAATAAGCACCTCGGGCGCCTCGGAATCACGGCAACGGGCACGAGACGAGACGGCTTGAAGAAGGCGTGTCGCTCTCATTCGGGCCGCCGAGGGACGGGGTACGGGCGGTACATCTAATACGACTACCTCCAATTGAATCAGACGAGGTACAATTGGCTACCAAATTGGGAGACAAAGGGAAAAATCTGGGAAAAAAAAAAAACTTTGAAAAGTCTTCATATTGAACCCCATTTTATTTTCATAACACAGGGTTGCCCAATCATGTGCCCTGCAGGGCCGAGAGTGTGCAGGCTTTCATTCCAACCTATCACAATACGTGCTTATTTCACTAATTAACATGCTTTCAACCACAGAGGAGGGAACTAATTGGTGAAATCAGGTGGTGTAGTGATTGGTTGGAATGAACCTGCATGGGACATGATTAGCCGCCCCTAATATAACACTATGACTAGTAATGGACTGTTCAGTAATGTTTGTGCTCGGTTCAATTATTTGTTTTGGTATGCCACAAAACCAATTGTAGAATGTAGACATCTTTTCTTTTTTTTTTCTTCTTCTTTCAATTCTGAATTTACAGTACAGCGTGAGTGACAGCACATGCAGGCTTGGTCAATTATCTGGCTCTGCTACTATTTGTTTATTCCTTTTTCACAAATCAGCCCTGGGCTTTCCTGTTTTTCTGGTTGTCTTCCTGGAAAACGTTGTTCAGAGCTCTGTGACGGTACAATTATATAAAAGGAAAAACCCTGTTGAAATAAAGTACATCTTGATTGTTCGGTCAGAAACTTGTTCCTGGCCACGTTTGGGTGTGCCCTTGGAGTGCCTGCTCCAAATGCATTGCACTGTCCCCTATTTTTCCAGTTACTGCAGTGACAATAATATGGGTAAAATGATTGTTTGAATTCTCAATTACCGGGCTGAAGTGTAGAAAATTCACTCTCTCTCCCTCCTCCTCTTAGATATCAATGAGCTCAACCTCCCAAAGACATGCGAGATCCTCTTTCCTGACCAGGATGATTTACTGAATTTCAAACTCGTCATTTCGCCTGATGAGGTGGGAGTGGCGTCCTCTCGTCCTGGACTCTGTGCTGTCTGGCATGTTTGTGTTTTGGGGTGCTGCTATGAATTGATTTTGGTTTGCAAAGTTTTCTTTTTCTTTCTTTTTTTTTAACATTATTTTCACCTCGCATAGATAGCATTAAGATAACAGATTATAATTAAGATTAGCCAAATGGCACAAATGCGTAATTATGACTATAAAAGGACACTTTGGCCTTGTCAAAGTCTTTGGCATGATGTAACATGACTTTATGAGGAATAATTGACATAAAACTGCTCCATTCAATCAGTTAACAAAGGGTTGTCCATCATGGATGGAGGCGTTATGCTAACTAATGCCAGTGGTCATGCAAACTGATTTAGCCCTTTGTTCATTTGACTTGAGCTAGGGGTCTAATATCAACCGCGCTGCGGAGGATTCAGTACGGCAGCGTTACAACTGCACTCAGTTATCCAGCCTTTATTTTGTACAACTCCGTTTATAATCAACGTGTCGAGTGTTTTTTTTTTTTTCCCCCAGAGCGAATCAAAAATTGAAAATGGAAAAGTCTGCCGTTCGTTATGAACATTGCGATGTCAGCAAAGTTGAGATTAAACTATTTTAATGACAAACACAGCACTTTTGACATAACACACACTTTCCTGGGATTACATCACATCCTGTAAGTTTGTGGCTGTGGAATGGCTGAAGGATTTTCATTGGCTGAATAGTGTCCCTGCACACAGGGACCTGGTTGATTAGGCACCCATATATGCTGATTTTTGTCTGATCTGTAGTCCTGTCAGTCTCAAGTTGAATTGAAAGCTGAATGTCAAAATTGACATAAAAATCCACTTGGTTTTATCGTAGGGGTGTGTGTAACTGTTTTTGTATGCAGTGCCAAAAGGGTCTCTTGTGGATTGGTATAAGCTTGCTGTTTGTACATGTATAACTGAGCTGTAATAATATGGCATTCATACCCTTTTAAATGTTCTTTTTTTAATCTCTTTTCAGGGATTTTACAAAGGGGGAAAGTTTGTCTTCAGCTTTAAGGTGAGTCCAGGATCCTTGAATAATATGGATAAAGGTGAAGTGAAAGCATTGCTCTTGCATATAGAATGTGGGATAAGATATGTTTATGTCACATCTGACCAGTTCCTCTAAACCCGGTCTTTTAGGTTGGACAAGGGTACCCTCATGACCCCCCGAAGGTGAAGTGCGAGACCATGGTGTATCACCCCAATATCGACCTCGAGGGCAACGTCTGCTTGAACATCCTGAGGTGCAGATCTTGACCAGATCCCGTGTTTCGGTTGTTGCATATACGTGACTGCTGTGTCATATGTAACAGATTGTTTACCAGTTTCCCGATACATTAAAGTTTGACACCAGGATAAACTCAAACACACCCACCATAACATAAAGCTGTGAACTATCTCCGAAATGTCTTTAAAGCATTGTAGACTCTTTTCAAAACTATTTTTCTTACAGCAGGTATTACAGCATACTCTGGACTGGTTCTTTTCTAGATCAAGGCCTTTTTAAAATGGGCTTTCATACAAGACAAACAAGTTCATGTACATAGGGTTTTTCTTTTCTCCTCTGCATTAATGTAGAAATGCGGCTGAATCAGTTATGGAATGTTGTATCGACAGCCACACTCCGATAACTTCACCTATTATTGTACTGACCAACTGAAATCCAGATACTTGTGGTTCAGGCATCTCCTGCTATTTATGTTCTGACACTGTCCACCACACATGACTGTGCAGAACAGACCCATTTAAAGCGGGCTGACTTTGTTATGATTACACTCTTCAATTTTACTGTACTCGAAAAAGAGATGTGCCATCTCAAAGTACTTCTTTTATTTATTTATTTATTTATTTTTCTCAATCATTAAAATCATTGCAGTGATCTTGTTTAACAGAGAAATTTGGACCGTGAGATTTCTGAACTCAAACTTTCCTGATATTACCAGATGACCACTCATAATCACGCCGATTAGAACCTCTTCTCGTACAGTTCACTCACGTGGACCTGATTTAGGTTTAAAGCTTTGCCGACTTCACTGCAGTGAGCCAGAGTCCATTTTGATTGTGGTCGTTATCCTTCAGTGGCAGAGGAAGAAGGCCGTTTCATGATTGCGGGCTTTTGAGTTTTCGTAGATCAATTTTCAGACCTTCGTTTTGAAAACCTGCTTTTATTCCTCTGGCTTCTTTAGCACGTCCTGTGAAAGGTGCTCTTTGTTGTCGTCAAAGACATCTCGGCACAGAGACGTTACCTTGCGGCCGACTGTCAGGTTTAGGGCCCATCCAGAGGCAGAACCCCCTCCCGTTTCACACCCCTAACCGAGGAAGTGCGCACTCTGTCCCACTCTGTGCTGGCCTGTCTGTTCCACCATTTTGTGTTTTGCAGAGAGGACTGGAAGCCTGTGTTGACGGTAAACTCCATCATATACGGATTACAGTATCTATTTTTGGTGAGTAGACACAATCTCCCCACACTGCTCATGTTCCCTCTTCACTCATAAGGAATGTTAGATTTGTTTTGTACAATACATTTTTGCTTTTTGTCGGAAATAAGTACACAAGAGACTGAGAGTCTACGAGGACAAACCTTTTTTTTTGTTTTTTTTTTTGCCTGAAGAGTGTTGTTTGAGGAGTGGTACAGTGCTTTGCCAACGCGTCTCATTACTTTGATGTTTTGAAGCAGACCTGGGTCAAATGCATTATTGTTTCATACTTTTCTGTGCTTTACTTCTCTGGTGTATTGGGACCTATGAAATACTCTCAAATAAGTGCATAACTCAAATAAACGCCTTCTGTTGCTCTTGGTTGGCTCAGTTGCACTTGGTAAGATCAGTTGAGCACAGAAAAGCATTTGAATCCCAAAAAAAATGACCTCTCCCAGATCTGTTTTGAAGTCAGTGTTCCCTGTGAAGGAAATATGGTTGAAGCCAACTGATGTGAGCTCAGTTGGGTGGTCACTTCATCCCATGATCCTCTCTGGTCTCCCGTAGGAGCCGAACCCGGAGGACCCGCTCAATAAGGAGGCAGCGGAGGTTCTACAGACCAACCGACGCCTGTTCGAGCAGAACGTCCAGCGGTCGCTAAGAGGCGGATACGTGGGGGCCACTTACTTCGAGCGGTGTCTCAAATAGTTCAGAAAACCCTCCCGTTATAAAAAACAAAACAAAAAAAAAACAAAAAAAAAACCAGACCCTTACAACCCAAACACAGACAGATACACAGACCAGGGGGAGACGCATTGCCACGGAGGGCCACGGGGCGTCGGTCAGTGAATGTTTCTCAGAACGTTGAATTGGTGTACGCCACTGCAGCGCCCCTGGGTTTCTGCTGAGACTGACACACTGACCGATTCTCACTCCAACATGGACTGACAGCACTGACGCACACTCTACAGATATTTGCCTAATGTTTTTGACAGAAGCAGTGGTACATTCTGAACATACTGGGGAGGCTTCTCTTGACCTTCAGACCCAACCTTATGGACTTCATGCAGACTGTGTTGACTCCGTCACGGGCCTAACACAGGGACGCACACACACACGCTCAGAGACATGCATGCGCACACCAGCACACACGCTTACACTCAGAAACATGGGGGCGCTCGCAAGCGCACACACTCGGAGACGTGTGCGTGCGCAGACAAGCACACACGCTTACACTCAGAAACGTGCATGCGCACATATCCACACATTTATTCACTCAGAAACACACACACACACACACGCAGTACTCACAGATGCATAGACTGATAAACAGACGTGATTGGCAGACAGTAATGCATACAGGGCTTGTGTGGGATTGGGAGATCTATGTTTTTTTGTTTTATGGTTTTTGGAGGGGGTCTTACTTTGATTTGGGGAGGGGAGGCGGGGCAGGGGCTTAAAATGTTATTGTAATGTTGCATATATTGAAATCCCAGCTGTTAACAATGACTGCAATATGAATAATATAAAATAAAATATGAACATGAATGATTCTAATTATATTATGTTTAATACAACCCATGACGTATATTTGAAGCTGGATAAATAAAAATAGTTTGTTTTTTTTACAGATTGTGTCGGTGAATTCAGTGAATTCAGTATAATTTGATTGCCAGTTTACATTGTATTTACTTGAATTTGCCTGTGTTACAACTGTGATGTTTCCTGCTGTCTCATCTAATCTAATTTTCATGGTTAGCAAGCAGTATCATGTTTGCAAGCAAAATGTTCGACTGAGCAGGGGAGGTTTGGTGTTATTAAACGGACAAGCTATGTTTGAAGCCCCATTAAGTGTATCAGTATTTATAGCCTTCATATAGATATATACACAGTGGTTTTGGTCGTAGGGGTACACATCCTTTGCTGTGTTCCTTTTTTCCCCCATCAACCCTTACTGTGCCCCCAGCATTGTCCCCCAGCCTGGGAAACCCCTCTCTTAACAGGTCATGGAGGAGAACTCATGAATCTGTGTGGGACCCCAGGGGAGAACATCACCTCCCTCCCCCTCCCAACAGTGAAGAAATTCAAGGCCACACCCAAATGGCATTCCCAGCTAGAGTACTTGGAACAGTGGGGTGTGCAGCGGTGTAAAAATGACCTCGCTTGTGCTGACTGTGGCTCCTAGGACTGTGTAGCAAGGAGCAATCGGCCACGCTTTCATAAGGAGGAGACGGGCTGTAGCCAAATCAGTGGGGTGCGTTTGGCTTCGAATACAAGTGGGCAAAAAAGTAATGGAATTGGCTTAGACACAGGGAAAAGAAATTGGCTTTAAAACTTTAATGGCAAGCAGTTTGGTAAGAACTGTGTGTAATATAGGACCACACCTGTTTTTTTTGGTCCCTCAAACTTAAGGTGTCAAATTATTTTCTGTTTTCCCCTGATTGGGCACCACCCGGAGCCCCTATAGGCCTCGAGTAATAACAATCAGGGTAATCGTGTTAACGCAAACGCATGGTGAAATTCAGCTGTTTAAAAATGCTCTGCCTCATTGGGAGGAAGTTTGATTTGCTGATGTGGCCCTAATGGAGCGGTGAAAGTAGTCTGTTTCCTGTTCGCCTCACGGAGCCAAATCACATAAAATTCACATTCAAGTCTGGTGCCGAAGAAAATGGCCGACCGAGCCCCTCGGCCTCCATCAGCCTGACGAGGGTGATTTAATATCGCCATTATCATCATCGTTTATTCGCTCAGTGGATGCCATCATCTCCAGAGACGTCCACAGCTGATGTTATTATTACATAGAATCCATACAGCCTGATATTTAACTGAAGCAGCTCGGGTGAAGTACCCTTCCCAGAGGTACTGTGGCCGTGCCACAGCCGGGATTTCAACCTGCAACTGTTTTCATTACACGGCTAATTCCTTCAGCGCTACTCTCCGCTACACTGCTATTGGCAAGGCTGAATTTGCCGAGTCATGTTCGATTGTTCTGGCTTCGAGGCCTGTTCCTCTTCCACACCACAACAGGAGTGGAGGCTGCTGACTGCAGGCGTCTCGGGTTTGCAGAGCTGGGTTCTGGGAGATCTGCGAAACGTGAGAGGGAGGTGCAACATTATGACTGGGGGTACAGGCGGGTGATTAGGGCTGCTGCATTTAGAACTTGTCCAGAGTAATTGCAAAATGTTGGACGGGGGTTCCCTGGACCTGACGGTGTGTGGGGGTGGGGGTGGGGGTGGGGGGTATTGCTGGGAGAGTGATACCGGGGACGCGTCAGGGAGCTCATGCCGAAATCCGGGAGACTCCGGGACATTCCGGGGGCTTGACATGTATGTGATTGACATGACGTGTCGAATCCTTTCCTCGCTGGCTGCGGCTTTGAACCCTTGACCTGGTTGGCCACTTTTGTTGTTAATCAGCAGTTTCCACTTACCTGCAGTAGAATATGTCCATCTGGGTAGTTTTGCTGAAATATGACAGGTTTTCTACATATTCACCTCGCAGGTCCATTTTCCTGTGGCTTCAAAGCACCAAACATGCACATTGAAATAATTCCAGTAACATCCCTCTCCAAATATCCCACAGTTACTCAATAACATGCTTAATTTCTGTACGGTTTCTTTCAACTACTTCTACCAAAGTACACCTGCTGTGTCGCCTGTATATGTGCAACGTCTCATGCAGGCGTACTCATGAAACTTGAGTGGTGTAATTTCTATGACATAAATTACACCCGTTAAAGCTCTCAACCATGAATTTCAAAGCTGTTGTGTGCTTGAATAAAGGCGCTAACAAGTGGCTATATTGAAACTACAAAAGTTTGCATTCCTCCATGTTACATCACCCCTGGCCTACACGGTTGACTTTGGTGGTAGAAGTATCGTGAAGAAATTAAGCCCTGTGGATGTTTGTCTGTAACCACAGGATTATATTTGGAAAGAGACAAAAGAAAAACTATCTGGATGGAGATGTACTACTCCAGGTCAGTGGAAACACGTCTTAATTTCATTTTTGGGTGAACTGTCCGTTAAAACCATTGATAACACAATTCACATCTCGCCTCAACTGATTTTTGCAGGGTAAAATCGTGGATTTTAAGGTGAAAACAAAAATCTGGATTTTTGAAATCTGGACCAGGATTGAGAACCTTTCCTAAGGACAAGAAGGTTATTTTCTCCAGCAAGGACCTATCGAAGCCTCTGCTTAATGTGGTACATGGTGACTGGCGAGTCTGAAATGCTAGCAGCTAAGTGGATTCAGTGTACAAAGCGCATAGTCTCTCCACAGTTAGGCTTGTCCCAGGTGGGCACATCCTGGTGCCAAACAAGTAGGTCAGCTTCTTTCATCTTCCAGGCTGTGCAAACTTGCATCATGCATCATAACCCATCTATCCCTCTGCAAGGATTCTGAAACAGCTGCACAGCCAGCCAGCCATGTAATAATAATAATTTATCTGATGCTGTTATCCAAAGCTACTTACAGTTGATTTGACTAAGCGGGGGACAATCCCACCTGGAACAATGTGGGGTTAAGGGCCTTGTTCAAGGGCCCAACAGCTGTGCAGATTATATAGCTACACCGGGGCTTGAACAACCTTCCGGGTCCCGGTCACATACCCTGCCTCTACCCACAAGCACCCACAAGATACAAGGTAAAAAATAATGTCCTGGAGTTGATGGGAGGTTCGAATTGTCCAGGGTAAGGCTCTAGGAGGTTCATTGTTTAGCAACATGACTCTATAGGTAATCCCCAGCCACCCACCAGGTGGGAAGATTCTCCCAATGCCAGATCTTCTTTGAGGACTTATTAGCTGATGTGTTCTCAATGATAATGCTAACAGTCGATGCCACATGTACTGTTTGGCAGCTTCCACCCCATGCTAAATCCTTGGATAAGGAGAGAAACAGCTTGGACTAGCTTAGCAGTCCTTATTTTATTGGCAAAAATAAGCCACTCTCCACCTGGTTTAATTATTTATTTATTTATCAGATTCATGTCTCGCAAAACATTTTTGATGACGTAATCTAATCCAGGTGATAGGAAACGGCTAAAGCAGGCATATTCGAACTCCGTATTCAATCAGCGCAAGACCTATTTTTCACATGTAAGGATACCAGTGTCAATTTATAACTTGTTGTCTTTGCTGAGTGTTGATGGCATTACATATAATTTAACTTGCTCTTGAATAGAAATGTGTGCTGCCCTGTGCAATGTGTGGGTGTGTGCATGTGTGTATGGGTGGGGGGGGGGGGGGGGGGGGGATTGTGATCCCAAAGTGGTTTTAAAAAGCCAAAAACACACTCCTGCTGTCTCAGGGCATTGGGCTGGCCATGCTTCAGCATATGCTGGTGTCTATTGCATGTGCCAGCTCCCCTTACATTCAAGTATAATAGTTAAAATGAGTCCTGTTCTTCATATAACTTCATATAACTTCTTCACATAACGACTGCTGTCTGTCCTGGTCCCACAGTGGTGGAATGACCTCCATGTCAGAACAGCAGAGTCTCTGACCTCTTTCAAGCGCAGACTGAAGACTCATCTCTTCAGGCTACACCATTCCCTCCCTAACTCACCACCATGATTAGCCTTATATATGCCATAGACTGTAATGACACTTATATTGTTGTATAAATGTTGTTTTTTGTATTAGTTATTGTATTGTTGTACTCGGGGTATTCTAGCTGCCAACTGTGGTATGCTAGTTTGGAAGTTGATGTATTCTTCAAGGGTTCCGATTATATCTGTATGGTTACACTAGGACTTGGAAATGTACTGTCCTCTCAGGTCTTCTTCGCACTTGTACTTGTGTTTGTGTTTGTACGTCGCTCTGGATAAGAGCGTCTGCTAAATGCCATGTAATGTAATGTAATGTAATATAAATAATGGTAGCCAAAGACCAGCATATTGAGACACTGAACACAAACAACAGACGTTCAAAATCAGAGAACAGGAAATTGGTACTTTAGTACTTATTTATCGAGTTGCTGTGCCAAATTTATCTTGAACTGAAAATGTGCTGAGACAAATATCATTAGTACTATTAGCACTATTCAGAAAATACATTTTCACTCCATCTACAGCCAGTTAGCTGGACCTCATAGTTACCCTTTGGGAGATCTTTTTTAAATAGCACACATTGGGAGACTGCGTGATATGAATTAACCTGTGTGATTGGAGGTTCAATGTGGTATTCTGAATTGCTGATCCTCTCTGTAACCCTCATTACTTTGTTCATGTCTGAATAAAGTTTAAAAAAAATGCATAAATGCATTGTCTACACTTAAAAATAGAGAATGTCATTGCTCAGCTCCGAAAATAGCAAGCTCCCACTCCCTTTTCCCTTATTTTACAGGGTAACATTGGTATAGGGAAATATACGAAAATACAATTCCTGCTTCAGTGTTCTTGAATCAACCCTGCTCACTTATCAAGTGGGCTTAGAAACAAAGCCTTCTGACAATGGCACTATTTGGGTGAGGTCAGAGCGATTAAAGGGTGTGAGACGGGAGTCGATTGGCATACCGCAGTAACGATGACCTTTGGTTTCTCTTCACACCACATACATATGTAAGGATGTCCATTTGTTTGCCTGTCCTATTTTTAATCTACATTTTTATTTCAGCATTTTATTTCAGGTTTTGGGTATTAAAAGCTTGTACCCACACAATACTACTTTGTAATTGCATTGCTTTTACCCTGTATGTATCATACTGTAAATACAGTTTTTCTCTGTTGATCAGTTGTTATGGACCTATATTTTTGAATTGTCGGAGAGTGGGGACAATTGTAACACAACAGGTATACCTCAATGAGTGTTTATGCTAGAGCTCTCAAAATGTAATATGAGCCCACATTTGTTCGCTACAAATGCTAGACATTTAGACATCATCTACAATATCACAGAATGTGTGAATTAATGTCAAAAACTGGGTTTAGTTGTAACACTGGCTGGGGATGGATGTAACAGGAACATAACATTAGCTTAAATCAAATCCACAGTATTACATTTACACCAAAAAATGTATCGGCCTAAAGTACATTATTTTCCATGATTTTATTCTTAAACATGGCCACTTAAACATATTTAAAATGGCCTATTTCTCACATAATTTGAGAACAAAATACATTGAACAAATATACATGTCTTTTTTTATAACATTGCCCTTAAAAAAAAAGAAGCTTTTTAGTCTTTAAATATAAAACAACTTTATTTCCAAAACAATATACTGTAACAGTGTGTGTGTGTGTGTGTGTGTGTGTGTGTGAGTGAATATGTCAGCTGACTACCCATGTACATACAAAAGTGTGCTTAAGAGTATCTGCCGGGGATCAATCAGAGTTAAGTGTAGCAACCATCCCCAACCCAGGCAGCCATTACCCAGCTAGTTATTTCTGCATGTGGGTTTGAAGCTAACTTGAAGCGTCATTTCTTCATGACAGAAACTTCTTATTACTGCCATGGAAGTATTTAAGATAGAGTCATCAAACTTCTCCTGTGAGCTCGAAGGGGATCACATAATTACTGGCTGATCAGGTCTCTCCGCGTGGTGGTCACAAACATTTCATTAATAGCTGTAGCTGTCTCTCCCAAAAGTAGTCCTTAATACCTGAATATTCAATGTCACCATAATGCTCATTAGGAGAGGGTTAATATCTCTAAAACCTTAAATAATTGATGTGTTCTAGGCAATATAGAAAGAAAGATATCGATACATCTAGGATCCCCCCATTATTCATCATTAATATGCATGGCCCAGGGGAAGCTGGAATGTCCTGCCCCCACTTCACCAAGATAAAATAGGGTCTTTTTTAGTTAGAGTTGGAAGTTTGGCAAGTCCTGCACCTTGACCTGGAATTCTACATTTTCATCCCTGGCCATTTTGGAATATTTGCCTGTTTTCAGCATTGTTGGCTTCCTTGGGACTAATTTTGGGAGGAAACAAGCTATGGTTTGGTATTTTCTTTCATTAATTCTTTGTGTGACTGTTATGTGTCTGTTATGAGTAGTTAAACCCTGTCTATATATTAGACATGGATCTGTGTTGCAATTTAATACATTTCTTAATTTTAATCTGGCTGTGGTTTGTGCATTTTGATAAAGGTTGATCCAACAGGTTGCTCTGCCTATCAAAAATTTGCAGTTTAATTGATATATTTGATAAATCAAATAAATATATATTGGGAGTTTTAACTGTTGATACACTTGTGTTTGGTATTCAGAGTGCTGGACATTAAACCAAGATGTTGTCGGATAAAACTGCTGGATTCAGGAATTGCTGTTTTGAACGCATTTTACTTCATCCTTGTTTCCCCGACAATAGTGTGATGGTAGAGATGGGAGAGCAGGCAGAAGTCGCTCAGCTCTGTCCCTGAGTCACTCCCCCCATTACTTAATGAGGTTATCTTGTCATCGACGCTTGTCTGAGTGAATTTTGCACTTGGTCAGGTTTATGAGTTGGAGGAAATGCATGGGATGCAGTTGTGGACATGCAGTAAGCATCCATATTTTGCTTTGCCATCAGTTCCGCAGATAAGATTTGTTTTAGTGGCCTTTGCAAGCTCCATTCATAAAGGCGAGTAGGTTACCTGACTCTACCTGACAGGTACCTATATTTTACCTATATTTTACTCAAAAAGGGTTATCATCCTGGTAAAGCTCCATAAGGACAACTCTGCTCGGGATGAGGCAAAAGGTTTATTCAGCTCAAATCTAATAATTCTGACAACTACAAGGATTAAAATATTTTTGTTGTATGTGGGAGGAATATGACATAAGTCCACTGAAGGCAAATCATAAAAATAAAATAAAAACTCAATTTTTGAAAACAAAACCCTAACACACGATTTTCAAACGAATGTACAGTATATAGCACCTCTACCTTCGTCTATTGCATAGATATATTGCAGGGCGTTAGCAACTATAATTTACAAGCAATACCCGGCGCAATTCACCGGCTTCACGCTACGCGCATGTAGGGTTGGGCTACGGGAGCGTGCAGGAGGGAGGAGGGTTTTGCAGCTGCGGCGGCGCGTGATATTCTTCCGCGGGACAGTGACGCGGCCTTTTCCTTCCGACAACAGTAGCCGAGTGCGGGCAGCAGTGCTGCTCAGAAACATTAGCTAATTCGCGTACAGTACATTAAAAAACGGTGTATTCGCGGTAACGTGATACGCTAGGGAACATCTGGGTGTGTTTGTTTTACTCTCCAACTTTATTTTGCTACTTCATTTCTCTGTTTGCCACACCGCTTGAACACTGAAGAAATATAATCCGGTTCGTGTTGTGCGCTACGAAGCTAACGTTAGCTAGCTACTTCTGGAGTGAGGCTCAGGCAGAATGGAGCTGATTGCAATCCTCGAAAAAACGGTCTCTCCAGGTGAATATATATCGTCAGATTCCTTCAAATTGTTAATGTATAATATATATTATTTGAAATTGTGATGTGCTGTGCATTCAACTGTTCAGATGCGTTTTGAATTTCGTTAAGTTGGAGAAAGTTCAAAAAAGGAGGGAGGTGGGGAGGAACGTTATGGCCTGCTCAGATGGGTAGCTACAAGCCATGATACCGGCTTCTTTGAGTGAATCAGATGGCTAAGCATGTTAACCGAAATATCCATTGACACTCGCGAGCAATTGACATAAACCATATAATAAAACATATTTACACATATTTAAGTTTATTTTTCGATAGCATGTAGCCAGACAGCTCGACATTATTTGACCTGATTAGTTTGGTCTACCGACTCGTGGGTCGGCCTAGGTACTTTGCTGTAGCTAGCTAGCTAGCTACTGGGGTGTAGTTAACGTTAGCCATATATAGCTACGATTGCATGATCGCCGAAATTAAGAAGTGGAAAACTTGGTTAGTGCCACTTACTCTCGAGTAGTTTAAACTACGTTTATTTTGCAAAGCAAGCTATCTGCTTTAGCTATTCATCTAAGCCATTTTGCATATTGTTAGCTAGCTAAAGTAGCTAACCAGCCGCCCATTACCACCCAAGCGGATGTTGGCTATCTTGCTTGCATGCCAATACGCCTAGCTAGCGTGGTACTAGTTGGTTAGCGGGAATTGCTCGCTTTCTGTTGCAATAAATCGTCCCAACTGGTAGGCTAGCTATGTAGCCAGCTAAATTCGTTAGCCAACGCAGTCCGGCATGCGATGGTTTATAGCCGACTAGCAACCGCCTCACGCGGAATGTCGAAGATCAGAATGAGACGTTTAGGAATTATGCTGAAAACTAGTTATGCAATTAGCGAGCCATGATGATCACTTAAAAGCGGGAACTGGGCTCTTGTGTAGCTAATGATTAAGACGCAGAGATTGAGTCCGACCAACTTTAGCGTAGGTAATTTTAGCTAGTTAGCAGAAATGCCTAGCTAGCCACATCAAATTAACATTTAACTTGTTCTCTTTATTAGATCGAAATGAACTGGAGGCTGCGCAGAAGTTTCTGGAGCAGGCGGCGATTGAAAACTTGGTTTGTAGCTAACGTTTTATTCTCATTCAATGCAATGCGTTTTGGCACCATTTCACACTGCTAGCCGAGTTGCTATGTTGCTGCGCTAGCAGTAGCAAAGTGTGCTTTAGAAGAAAACCCGCCATGGCGGCATGGAATCCATGCGATGTTGCGGCTTCAGCGAACTTTGCTGCCCGTAGCGAGTATCTAAAAATGTGATTGATTGATCATTTCTTGCACTTAATTACGCTATTTTGACGGTTATGGAATTGGAGTACTTAAAGATGCTGAGTATATGCAGGCAACCCCGTTTATTTTACTCATTGCTAAAATGTTAACCTTCGAATGGTATGTGAGTCTGCATTATAGTCGAAATACTCTCTTACCTTAATTTCAGTCTGGTCTGTCTTTGATTTATGAATGCAAATTGATTTAGATCATTTGCATTTAAGAAACTTGAAAATTTCCGGTTCAAGTGGCTTGATTTTTCTATACATGTCTTGGGATAGTATTTTGATTCTGGTTTCTTGCTTGGATTGCTGGCACAAATTAAACATCACGTTTTAAAAATGGACATGCTTACCATATATTTTATTTTTATTTATTTTTTTGCACCCTGGTTTGGCAGCGTCAGGAGAGCTAGTCTCTGAAGTGACTGCAACATGACAGAGGTCTGATTAGTTCGGTGGGCGAACCTGTCTTTTCTCTGGTGGGGTCATGCCTGACCACCTTTCTGTTACAGATGCCAAAAAATACAGTTTTTGCCTTTTTGTTTGTATTTTTCCTGTTAAGCACTTTGAGGTACTATACAAATAAAGCTATTATTATTTTTATACAGTAGTAGTTTTCCCTAGAGCCCTTGAGTTTTGAATGTAGTTTTACATTAGTTGCGACAAAGGCGGTTAACTGGAACCTGGGGCAGATGAGATGTGAATGTTTTTTTTTTTTTTTTTGGCTTCTGCTTGATTTCCATTTTATCTGGACTAATTGGATGGAGGATAGATTTCCATTTGGGCTTGCCCACAGCAAAACATTGCAGTAAAATTCACATGTAGTCAAAGTATGTGGAATTTCTGAGAGATTAGTTATAGGCTACCCGGCTTCTTCGATGAAAAACTATATCCTGCCGATGATTAATGCATTAGTTGCCATAAAACCTATTCCCTGCTTTTGGACCTGCGCCCTGTATCGTGAAGCGGGATAACCGAGTGAAACCCAGAACCACTTTTTAAAATTTTAACTTCAATCCATGTTCCAGATTTGGGAGGGTTCTGGGTTTTATGTATTGCAGTCATCTGGCTCACCCTGTAATCCTGCTACACACCCCACCGGTTTAGAATTGAGCTGCTTGTGGCCAAAGTGCATAATTTTAAAAGTTTTTTTATTTTTTTAGCCGGTGATGGTGCACTGTCATCCAGGTATTCATTCATAACACAGCCATGCTCTTAGCGTCTTATCTGGTTAGGTTCGTTCTGCAGTTTCCCAGCAATGGGGCAGTTGAGGTTTTAAAGCATTGATTTACCCAAGGCTTGTGAGAGCGATGATATATCCACCGCATGCATTAGGTTTTCCTGACTTTGCAGGTGACCTCATTCATATTGGATTGATTAGCTTTACATTTTTTCTGTTCCTTTGCATGCCCTTTCGCCAGTATTCTCATCCGATTTCCGCATCACTCTTCATTCCCCTACAATGCACGCACTTAAAATATAATTTTTTATATTAAGTTTATTGATCTATATAATTTTTTTAACTGGTTAGTCCATCTACACTTCTGAACTACCAGACTTGCTATTTAGCTACATTGGTATACATGCAATATGAAGTACAATCAATAAGTACGCACCACACCATGCATTGTTTTGCTCCATATGTTGCATTGCCTCTGTAGCCACTGAAGAACTGGACTGGGATGATAGCTGCTATAACTAGCTGTGTTGAAAGTTTTCATTTTAGCTGCCATGTATTAAAACTGATTCCTGTCCCTGTAACCTTAAAGATCTCTGGGATCATTTCAAATTGGTGTAGTCAATAGCAGCAGTAGCCAGCTTTTATCAGGTTATTAGCAATGAAATGAATGAAATTGGAAGTTGGTCTCCAGTGTTTGAGTTCTTCCTGCTGGTGAAGATCCTGATGCAGCCTCCTCAGCCTCTTCTCTTCCCCTCCTGTCTGTCTCATTGTTGGCGTGGCGATGGGCTCCTCTCTCTCATTGTTAGCATAGCAATGAGCTCTGGGGCCACACCTCTGCCACCCTTGCCGGGCCTGTGCATTCCTCCGATACTTCAGCCTGCTACACCCTTCTGCGCCATTCTGAAACAGTGCTGCTGTTCCTCATCCCATGCTCCCTGCTCATCTTCCACATCAAAAAGCTCTGCTCCTGCTTTTCCTGAACCTGGCGTTCCTGTCCATGCTTTTCCTGGTCCCTGCGCTCCTGCTTTTCCTGATCCCCGCGCTCCTCCCTATGCTTTTCCTGATCCCGGCACTCCTGCTCCTCTCTTCCGTGTAAACGGCCCAGCCCTGTGGTTCCTGATTACCTTCTTCATAAACAGCCCTGTTGAACAGCAGTGCCACTGCCCAAAACATTTATGGGTCCTGAAAAAGAACTTTTTTAGGGAGGGTGTTACGGTTTGCACCAGCAGACTGCCCCTTAGCAGTTCTGCTTGGTGCTGTAAGTGCCCCCATTTCATCGTAAAATCATCTTTCATGGGTAATCGCATCTATTCCTGTTTTGAACACTTTTTCTTGTGTTCTTGTACCTTCCCCCTTCCCCCTTCCCTGTTCCACTTAGTTTTTCTCAGTTTGGGGCAATTACGTTTTCTTGGCTGTAATGGGTTTTTAACATTGTGTTGAACATCTATAACCTTGTCTGGTCAGTGATGAAAGATCATGCACCACGCTGAGTACTGATGTACAACCCAACCACAATATCTGAGACTAAAGACACGGTTATAGAGGTGTATTTGGAGTAAACTTGAGCAGCACTGGCAATGCTGATGGCGTTTTGATTTCACTGGTCCAATCCATGCCAAAGGTATTCTGATTGGTCTGCTTGGTGCAGTAAGTGCTCCGTGTTGTCGTCATGTTTAGTAGTACCGATTTAGAAAAAATAAATAAAAGACAAGCCAAGTTTGGCTGAATGACCTGTTCTCTCACACTTTCTTATGTTCTTGTACCTTCCCCAAAACTTGTTCCACTTAGTAGTTAGTTTTTGTAGAGCACAGTTGTGGGTTAAGTGTGGTGTGTGTGTGTTTGAGAGTTTAGCTCTGTTGTGGGTTAAGCGTGCTCGCGGGTGTGGGTGTGGGAGTGGGAGTTTCGCAGCGGGGCAATAACCTGTGTGTGTGTGCCCCCCCCCCTCCGGCCTGTGTTCCTCCCCCACAGCCCACGTTCCTGGTGGAGCTGTCCAAGGTCCTGGCCAATCCCGGGAACAGCCAGGTGGCCCGCGTCGCGGCAGGACTGCAGGTCAAGAACTCGCTCACCTCCAAGGACCCCAACGTGAAGACGCAGTACCAGCAGAGATGGCTCGCCATCGACAGCAACGCCCGCAGGGAGATCAAGAACTACGTGAGTGCGCCAACCGCCGCTCTCGCTGGGACGCAAGACTTGCCATTAACGGAAGGACAATCTGTCAAATTGTACACCTACTCTAGCTACCCAGCCTCAGCGTAGACTTATTTATACAGTGGGTATGTGGGAGAAAAGGGAAAAAGGAGGAGGAGCTAAATTGCCTGAAGTGGGTAAATTCAAAAAGGTCTTGAAGGTGGTTCTGTATCAAGTCCTATGATTGGCTGGAATGCTGAAATGTATAACTGCCTACCTGTACACCTACTCTAGTTACCCAGCCTGAGTGTAGACTTCATTCATACAGCAGGCATGTGTGAGCTTGGGAAAATGACTTTTTCTTGGCTGTAATGGGTATTTAACTTTGTGTTGAACATCTATAACCTTGTCTGGTCAGTGATGAAAGATCATGCACCACGCTGAGTACTGATGTACAACCCAACCACATGATCTGAGACTAAAGACACGGTCATAGAGGTGTATTTCGAGTGAAGTTGAGTAGCACTGGCAATGGGCTCAATCCATGCCCAAGTTCTGATTGGTCTGTATAAATGCCTCTGCTTACTTTTAGATGTTAAATACGCAGCCTGTGAACCCTGCTTGCATACACCCTAAGGTGGCAATTCAACTGCATCGATTTTGGAATGTTGGAATCAGTTAGAGTGAAATAATTGTAATGATAAACTTAAATCGGGCACTTCTTGAAAATGAATGTGGTGAGACCATTTCAATTTTGTATATTGCTTTGTCTATATTCTGTTAATACTGAGTACATGCATTTTTCCAGTCACATTTGTGTATTTTTATTAAAATAATTTTGTAATGAAACGAGTCTCCGGTAGGTTCAGAACATCTGGTGCCGCAGACTATCGGCGCAGAGACGGAACATTGACGCTCCCCTCTCCTCCTCCTCCTCCTCCTCCCTCCTCTCCTCCAGGTGCTCCAGACCCTGGGCACGGAGACGTACCGGCCCAGTTCGGCCTCCCAGTGCGTGGCCGGCATCGCCTGCGCAGAGATCCCCGTCACCCAGTGGCCTCAGCTCATCCCCCAGCTGGTGGCCAACGTCACCGACCCCAGCAGCACCGAGCACATGAAGGAGTCCACGCTGGAGGCCATCGGATACATCTGCCAGGACATCGTGAGTGCACGGAGAACTTCTCCAGACTTACCGCTCGCCTTCCATCCTCAACTTCCTTTTGCTAGTATTGTTTTACAGATGCTACTTCTAGCCACCCTGCCTGAGTGTAGATTTCATCCGTACAGTAGACATGAGAGCGCTTGGGGCAATGACTTGTTCTTGGCTGTAATGGGTATTTATCATTGTGTCGATTGTCTATAACCTTGTCTGGTCAGTGATGAAAGATCATGCACCACGCTGAATGCTGATGTACAACCCAACCACATGATCTGAGACTAAAGACACGGTTATAGAGGTGTATCTGGAGTAAAAAGAAAGTGGACTAGTCTGGATTTAACAGGCCTGTTTTTAGAGGAGGCCCTGCGTGCCGTTCCCCAGCCTGACCACAGGGGGCAGTAGAGGCTCACCTCTGCTTTCTCCTCAGGACCCAGAGCAGCTGCAGGAGAACGCCAACCAGATCCTGACCGCCATCATCCAGGGCATGAGGAAGGAGGAGCCCAGCAACAACGTGAAGCTGGCCGCCACCAACGCGCTGCTCAACTCCCTGGAGTTCACCAAAGCTAACTTCGACAAAGAGGTTAGGGCCACGTCCATTCCTTCTTTTCTTTCAATTTTTTATTTTTTTTTGAAAGCGAAAAAATGGAATGCATCTCAGTTTGTGTATCGAGCCGTTTCATAAACGTTGCCATACCGCGCTCTGTAATGCATTTTTTGTTGTGGGCGGGAACTTTGCGGTAATCGCTGCTCTTAAGCGTACAGGTGGTGAACGTGCAGGCACAGGCAACACGACGCCGGACTCCAGGCTGGTGCATTGTGGGAAGGTTTTCACACCTGTGTACTGATTCTGTTCAGCAATTCCTTTCCCCCCTGTCAGTCTGCCCAAATGATGGCGTAATTGCCGCTCCATCACATTTGCATGAAAATGTTTCTTGGCAGGTGGCTTTGTGTTTCTGTATTTTAAACCCATTATATAGTGCCTTTTTCTCCGTGATATTGTGTGATTGCTTTGGAATGTAATGGCTTTATCTCTAACTGTACCTGCTTATGTGTAATTTATATGCAAGTGTGTGAACATCTGTAAAGTGACTGAAATTGTTAAGAGTGCCTGAATTCCGCTGGTTGTTTCTGGAATGCAAGGAACATGCAGATTACCCCCCCCCAGTGTGTCTTTATCTCCTAATATTTATGCTATGTGGTAGACCTGTATTAAATCCTCTGATTGGCTGGAATGCTGTAATGCATATCTGCCTACCTGTACACCTGCACCTACTAACATATAACCTTGTCTGGTCAGTGATGAAAGATCATGCACCACGCTGAGTACTGATGTACAACCCAACCACAATATCTGAGACTAAAGACACGGTCATAGAGGTGTATTTGGAGAAAGGTGGTCATTATTTTCTTTTGTTTTACCCCCCTGTGTGGGACTAAATCTCGTTTCTCCTCTCTTCCAGACGGAACGACACTTTATAATGCAGGTGGTCTGTGAAGCAACACAGTGCCCGGACACGAGAGTAAGCCTCCACAACTGCAGCCTGTTTAGAGCTTTACCCAGCATGCTTTGACTCTCTCCAGACCATGGCTTCCAAACACATAGTTTTGAGTTTGCCTTCCACCTTAGCTGATGTCTGGTTAGTGTTCTGGCACAAAATGGCTGCCGTTACATCACCCAGGCAGGTGCTTACGCATTGGTGGTGGTTGCGGCGAGTTTCCCCTTCGTCACTCTAAAGTGATTTGAGTGTAAGCACTATATGAATGTAATGATCGATATATTCCTCGTCAAAAAAAAAAAAAAAAAAAAAAAAAAACCAATAATAAAAATGAGATTTTCATCAGGAGTCGACATGTTTTCTGCTCTGTGCTGTGCTCAGGATGTTTATTGAGAGGTTAAGTCAGGTTTCTTTACCTTTGGACGAGGCTGTGATTGTCGGGTTAATGTCTTACCTGGTGCAGGTGGCTGTAACGGTCTTATCTGCCTCTGCAGGTACGAGTAGCGGCCTTACAGAACCTGGTCAAGATAATGTCCCTGTACTATCAGTACATGGAGACGTACATGGGCCCCGCTCTGTTCGCCGTGAGTACCCGCCGCCACAACCCATCCCTCACCCCCCCCCCCCCCCTGTCAGTGAGCTCGTCTGACCCCACGCCCCTCTCCCCCTCGCCCCTCTCCCCCTCTCCCCCCCCTCGCCCTCTCAGATCACAATAGAAGCCATGAAGAGCGACATCGATGAAGTGGCCTTGCAGGGAATTGAGTTCTGGTCCAACGTGTGCGACGAGGAGATGGACCTGGCTATCGAGGCGACTGAGGTAAGGCACGTCCCAAAGCCGTCTCAAACGACACCCATAAGTACACTCTTCTCCTTCCGCCTTCTTTAACATAGTTACACGCACACACACACACGCCCACACTCTTCTCCAACCGCCTTCTTTAACATAGTTACACACACACACACACACACACGCCCACACTAGTCTCCGACCGCCTTCTTTAACATAGTTACACACACACACACACACACACCCTCACACACACGCCCACACTAGTCTCCAACCGCCTTCTTTAACATAGTTACACACACACACACGCCCACGCTAGTCTCCGACCGCCTTCCTTAACATAGTTACACACACACCCACACACTAGTCTTCAACCGGCCTTCCTTAGCATAGTTACACACCCGTGTGTCTCCAACCCCCTCCCTAAACACAGTTGCTATACCATCTTAATGTCACACACAGGAGTATTTATTGTGAAAGTACTGTATAATTGCTGATGAACTCTGCATACTCTCTTGCACAGATGTACACTTCTGCTTTGGTAATGATGCTCAGTGTCATAACCAAGGCCCTTGGCTGAGCATTTAGTGCCACATTTAGAGACCGTAGTCATTTCCTTCCAAATGTAACTGTTGGTAGTGCTTTCGCTGTACTTTTGTATTCCTCGCGATCCCATTTTGATCTATAACCTATTGTGTTGAACATCTATAACCTATTGTGTTGAACCTGTATAACCTGTCTGGTCAGTGATGAAAGATCATGCACCACGCTGAGTACTGATGTACAACCCAACCACAATATCTGAGACTAAAGACACGGTTATAGAGGAGCGTACCCTGCACACACGGATGCTCCAGGTTAGCCCAGGTTGAGACGTGTTCACTAACCGCCGCGTGCGGTCTTTTCCCCCCGCAGGCATCAGAGCAGGGTAGACCTCCAGAACACACCAGCAAGTTCTACGCCAAAGGAGCCCTGCAGTACCTGGTGCCCATTCTCACCCAGACCCTCGCCAAGCAGGTACGAGCCAGGAATTATTGGTAAATTACCATGTACTCTCAGGTACTCTTAGGCAACAAAATTGGGTTTTATTTGCTAATGACAAGACACGGGGTAATGGAAAACGAAAGTTAATATTTATTTCTTTAAAAATGTACATTTCCAGAAGTGGGTTGGCTTGATCAGTGAAGTTTTGTATTAAAAACGGGAGGTTCTCATAGTATTGCTGTACTATCTCACCTTGATGGTCTATAGCCTTGTCTGGTCAGTGATGAAAGATCATGCACCACGCTGAGTGCTGATGTACAACCCAACCACAATATCTGAGACTAAAGACACGGTTATAGAGGTCTCCGCATTACATATGCTGATTCCTAATATGCAATTCAGCGTTAGCAGGCATTACCACGAATTACAACTCTTGGTTATTAAACATGATAAATTTTCAGTTTGTTTTGTTCTGGGACCTTTGCGTTGTGGTCAGTTATTTGACTAGATTTTCGAAAATGTTCATTTCGCCTCAGTTCTCCTTACTGCACAATCTCAACATTTGCGACAGCATGTCAGGTATTTCGTAGCAGATTAGGCCCGTTTAAAAACCCGAATACGCCATGTATTTACACCCATCCACACTGGCTAGTGAGTGTATACAGCTGTAGTAAAAGGATTACAATGTGTGCTGTGTGAAAATGTCCGCTAACGGTGAAGAAAGCGCCTTGGCTCGTGCTGTGTTCTCGGACTGGCAGAATGTGCCGGTTAATCTCCGAGCTCGGCGCACAGGGGTGTAATTAAGGATTTAACATTTTAAGAGGGATTAATAACGTGGATTACCGAAGCCCTCTCAATGGCAGCGGTGCTCGCTGCACAAAGGGGGGCCGCAGGTAGAAATTGTTTAAGGGCCGTTTTCTCACTGATGCCAGAAGCGTTTTTTCACGCCCTGTTATTAAGAGGCCCACGCCCAAATTTTGGAGAGGCGCTTTCTACATCGCATGTCTGTTTCTGCATGCACTGGGACAGACTGTCAAATAAAATAAAAATTATAAAAACATTAATAATGATTTTAAAAAAATGTAGGCTTGTTTGACGGTGCTGAACATCTCTTGTGGGGAAGATTAGGCCAGCTTAAATAGTGCAGTATTATCATTTTCACGTATGTTTTTTTTTTTTTTCGCCCATGGTTTTGAGCCGGCTTGCTGAAATGGCTCTGCAGTAAGTAAATGGGATTTACAGTGTTCTTGTGACAATGTTTTAAAACAACATCTGACCTATTGTACTTTACGTTGCTGGCGATGCTCTTAAGTGAAGCGCAAAGGCGCTTTGGGCTCCGGGAACACGTCATGACATGTTCGGAGACACGAGGTGTGTACACAGTTTCCAAACCCCATGTCTGTTAATTGACCTCACGGGGGGGAGCAAACTGGCCCCTGTGCGGGGTCCGTCACAAACACGCCCCTTCTCATGGGTTCTGGGCCCATATGTGTAGCTTCATATGCGCACTAATGGGACAATGACCCAACATGAGATTAGAAGCTTGTCTCTTGCATTTGTGTTCTCAGAAGTCACGGTTCACTTGGATCGGGTGGGTATCAGTTGAGGTAATAAACGAGCCGTTTTTGCACAACTAGCTGGAAAGGTAGAGAAGTTTGTAGAACGGGTAACGGTGAGAAACTATCTGGAAAGGAAGAGAGGTTTGTAGAGCAGGTAACAGTGAGAAACTATCTGGAAAGGAAGAGAGGTTTGTAGAACGGGTAACAGTGAGAAACTATCTGGAAAGGAAAGAGAAGTTTTGTAACCAGCCCCGCCCCGCCTCCTCCCCCGTGCAGGACGAGAACGACGACGATGACGACTGGAACCCCTGCAAGGCGGCGGGGGTGTGTCTGATGCTGCTGGCCACCTGCTGCGAAGACGATGTCGTGCCGCACGTGCTGCCCTTCATCAAGGAGCACATCAAACACCCCGACTGGCGCTACCGCGACGCCTCCGTCATGGCCTTCGGCTCCATCCTAGAGGGGCCCGACCTCAACCAGCTCAAGCCCCTCGTCATCCAGGTAAGGGCCCCGTAGCGCCACTGGCATGCTGGGATGTTTTTTTGGGTTTGTTTATTTTTAATATAAACCCTTTTATGGTGTGGGATCACGCACGTGATCAGAGCTTTCTAAACCGAGCATTCTAACGCCGATGTAACGATCACTGCTGGTGTAACTGAAGGCAATGCTGTTCTGGAACACTGACTTAGAATTTGGAAAACAATCCAAAAGAAAAAGAACCCTACTCTTCAAAGGGAAAAGGGTTCTGGAACTCTTTCAGTTTCAGGTCCGTTAAGAACATTCTAATTGCATATTTCAGATCTCACGCCTTTGATCAGTTGACTTGCCTCACCCTGTTTGCTTACGGTGGAAACGTAAACTGACCCTCCATTGCTGGGGTTGGCCACACCTTAACAGGCTCGACTGTGGAGGGAGGGAACTCGCTTTAGCTGCTCCTGGGGTGATGCGTGGGAAACGGCTGCTGATTTAGGAAAAATGGGTAACTGAGCGTAAGGGTGATTGTGCTGGTTTATTTAATGGGTAATTGTTGTTTAGTGACCCTAGGGCTGTTGGATTAGAATATAAATACACATGTGTTTGTGATGCTGTTGCACAGAGTAGCTTTTCCCAACCTTTTTGGACGAGTCTGGTGAATATTTCACAAATTTTGAGGCTACAGGATCCGATGCTCTGCAATGACCAATCACGTCGCTGTGAAATACTAGCTGCCAATAACATCTCTGTGGGGGGGGGGGGATGAGTGACCAATCGCACTGCTGTGAAATACCAGCAGCTGCACTGTTGTGAGAGACCACCAGTAACCAGGCTGCGTGTACTTGCCTCATTGCGACAAATGCCTCAACGCATGAAATGTTACGGCAATGGGACAGTGCTTTACTGTAGTGAAAATCACGTTTCAGCAGTCTGACTGTAAAACGCAGAGGGTGAAGAGGATTAGCAATAAAGTGTGTGTCTCTCTCTCTCTCTTTCTTTCTCTCAGGCTATGCCCACTCTGATCGAGCTGTTGAAGGACCCCAGTGTGGTTGTCAGGGACACCACGGCCTGGACGGTGGGCCGGATCTGCGAGCTGCTCCCCGAGGCCGCCATTAACGCCGTGTACCTGTCGCCGCTGCTGCAGGGTCTGATCGAGGGCCTGGGGGCCGAGCCTCGCGTCGCCTCCAACGTCTGCTGGGTAAGGGAGTGTGTGTGTGTGTGTGTGTGTGTGTGTGAGTGTGGGGCTATCCTCGTTACCACAGCGAGCTGCACCACACTTTACACCGCAGTGTGTGTGTACAGCACAGAGAAACTCAGACGTGGTGGTTGAATGGTTATTTCAACCCTAGAAAGTGGAAACGGTACTTCCTGATTTTACAGTTTACATTCATGCCCTCTTGTTCTGCTAACTGAACTCACCCTTAAGAATCACTTGTAGTTCACTTTGTTCATCCCTTTAATTAATTTAAAAGCCTCAATCAAATCCCCCAGGTCTCCTTTTACTACATTTCGAGTAAGCATTTTAAGTCTTTATACATGGAACCAGTCTGGTTGCCCTTCTCTGAACCTTTTCCAACGCATCTATATTTGTCCTATTACTGACTAACTCTATAACCAGAACTACACACAGTCCTGTAAGTGTAGTCTGACGAGGGTATTGTATAAGGAATAATCTTAATGTCTAAATGCCCTATGCTGTCGGCTCTGGCCTTTCTCGTGTTAAACTGTCGGCCCTTGGTGTCCGTGACCTCTGGAACAATTTGCACATTTATTCTTAATATATCAGTGGTTGATCTATGGGCTCCATGTATATATTTTATTTGTAGTTCAATGGACATATACTTTTACCTTTTATGTATTCGTATTTCCCAATATTTAAAGTTTTCATGCTTTTGAAGATTTGAATTATGAATGCTAAAAATGAAACGGTTTGACTAAGTAGATTTTTCTTTTAACCTCCTGCAACTAATGCAAGATCACATTAACTGAAAACACATTGATTAATGTAGTGAATGACTGTCAGAACACTTCTGTAGCAAAGAAAGCTGCACCCTGCAGATTTTCAGCAGATTTTACTCCGGAAACACTGCAGGAAACCCCACAAAAGTACGCAATTTAGCGTGTGCCTATCTATAACCTTGTCTAGTCAGTGATGAAAGATCATGCACCACGCTGAGTACTGATGTACAACCCAACCACAATATCTGAGACTAAAGACATGGTTATAGAGGATAAGCGCACGCGCTAACAGCTGCGTGCTGTTTGTATTTGTGCTAAAGGCGGTGCGTTTGTGTGCGCGCGTGTGCGCTAACGCCTGCATGGTGCGTTGTGTGTGTGTGTGTGTGTGTGTTTGGGCTAAAGTGTGTGTGCGTGTGCTAACGGCTGTGCGGTCGTGTGTGTGTGTGTGTGTGCTAAAGGTGGTGCGTTGTGTGTGTGTGTGTGTGTGTGTGTGTGTTTGTGCCAAAGGTGGTCAGTGTGTGTGCACTAACGGCTGTGCGGCGCGTTGCAGGCCTTCTCCAGCCTGGCGGAAGCTGCCTATGAGTCCGCCGACGCGGTGGAGGACCAGGAGGAGCCCAGCACCTACTGCCTCTCCTCCTCCTTCGAGCTCATCGTACAGAAGCTCCTGGAGACCACAGACAGGTGTGCGCCTCCTCAGCATTACGTTACATACCTCTGCCAGTCGCCTTTATCCAGAGTACACAACTTCCAGAACACAGGTCAGATGAGGGACTATTCACATAATGTATCGGTTATCCCTAGCCACTAACATCAAGTGCAGACTGAAGTCAGAGCAAGTTGTGGCACATCAGCACTGATTCTATCTGGTGTAAAAGTGCGTGCAATCCACCTCAAAACCATAATGTAGTCGCTTTTCTGAGGGAATTTGTTTCCAAATTTTACATAAGATGGCGCTGTTGCAGCAGGCGTTGGTTGAACACACTAAATCACCCGTTAGTGTGAGGAGGGCGAAGCCCTCACCAGTACTCCTTCACAGCTGTGGTGTGACGTGTGTGCTATCGAGTCTGGCCTGGGTCTGTGTAGTTGTGTAGTTGTCTAGTCAAGTCACACTTATGTGTGAAGCCCATTTAAAATGTCTTAACGTCCGCCAAAGCGCTGTACAATTACATCACACTACGGTGCATGTAAGGATAAAACAACCGCCAAGACCGTTCTCATGTGGAGTGAAAAGCGAGGGAAAAGCAGTGCGGTTTGAGCTGGGGTTTGGGGGCATATGTGGCTGGTGCAGACCCGACGGGCAGAGGTTTGTTCCACGGCAGCAGGAGGCGGAGCGTAAACGGTGTTTCCCGCACGATGCGAGCGTGAAGCGTTTCTCCCATCTGCCCGCTCCAGGCCCGACGGTCACCAGAACAACCTGCGCAGCGCCGCGTACGAGGCCTTGATGGAGATCGTGAAGAACAGCGCCAAGGACTGCTACCCGGCCGTGCAGAAGACCACCCTGGTCATCATGGAGCGGTTACAGCAGGTGCTCCAGATGGAGGTGAGTGTCCGTGGAGCTTTCGTCCGGAGGGTTCGCGGTCACGCGTGTGCTGGGGGTGCTGACGTCTCCTCTCCCCTCCCCCCCCGCAGTCCCACATCCAGAGCACCTCGGATCGCATCCAGTTCAACGACCTGCAGTCCCTGCTGTGTGCCACCCTGCAGGTGAGGCTGTGTGTGGGAGAACCCTCGTATAGGCCACGCTTCAGGGCCTTCTGTCCTCTAGAGCATCGAGGGAACCCCATCATATGTTAATTACATTTCAAAACAAGGTTTTATATTTATATATTTCCCCAAATCTATATAATCATTACAGTCTGGCCAAGGACCCCCTACAATACCTTTGTGCTACCCCCTCTTGAAATTAAAATCCAGGCTCTTGAGAGAACATTTTGCATCCCTGAATCGATTGCTGTGCTGTTGACCGATTGGTTGCCGTGCTGTCGACCTGAAGCCTGATTGGTTGCCGTGCTATCGAGCAGAAGCCTGATTGGTTGCCCTGCTGTAGAGCTGAAGCCTGACTGGTTGCCGTGCTGTCGAGCTGAAGCCTGATTGGTTGCTGTGCTGTCGAGCTGTAGACTGATTGGTTGCCGTGCTGTCGAGCTGAAGCCTGATTGGTTGCCGTGCTGTCGAGCTGTAGACTGATCGGTTGCCGTGCTGTCGAGCTGAAGCCTGATTGGTTGCCGTGCCGTAGAGCTGTAGACCTTCAGTAACACCCCCTCCTGTGTGTGCAGAACGTGCTGCGTAAGGTGCAGCACCAGGACGCGCTGCAGATCTCAGACGTGGTGATGGCCTCTCTGCTCAGGATGTTCCAGACCACCGCCGGCTCCGGCAGCGTTCAGGAGGACGCGCTCATGGCCGTCAGCACGCTGGTGGAGGGTGAGTCTGTGTGTGTGTGTGTGTGTCTGTGTGTCTGTGTGTGTGTCTGTGTGTGTGTGTGTCTGTGTGTGTGTGTGTCTGTGTGTGTGTGTGTCTGTGTGTGTGTGTGTCTGTGTGTGAGTGTCTATGTGCGTCTGTGTTGCTTAGCTACTGAAACCAGCCCTGTACAGATTCAGGGCTGCTATATGAGACCATTCAATCGCAGAGAGACTGAAATCTGCCCCAAACACACTACTTAAAGCAGTCCTGTACAGCAGCAGGGCTCACTGAAGTCCTGTCAGAGCTGCTGGTATGATGCAAGGGTCTACACCCCAGCAGGTAGTTCCTGGTGGGATTGGTGGGCACACCGTACAGCCCTTTGGAAGCAGAGGCTTGAGGCCTCCTGGTATTAAATAATCTCCTTACTTTACGGTGTGCTGGCATAAAAAATTCAAACACAGAGGATTGCATTCACATGCGCGCGCACACAATAATGTCTGCTTTATTTCTTACAGTTTTGGGGAGCGATTTCTTAAAGTATATGGATGCATTCAAACCTTTCCTGGGTATTGGACTGAAGAACTACGCAGAGTTCCAGGTGCGTGTCACTCTGCTGAATTTCAGTATTGCCTTCAGTGCTCATAATAGTCACCAGCTGGCTTACTGTAGCATTAGTGAACTGGATAAGTGTCTGCTGTTCTGTCATTTGACGTAGCGTGGCGTTACCTAGCATAAAATGTAAAGTCCTGACGACCGTTCCTCCTGCTGCTTGAAGGTCTAGCGGCTAGGATTTTAGGTTGTCACAGATCACAGCGGGTTCTTTTTCACCCAGAGTTCACCAGGTAGCGGGGCTGCCCCTGTGAACGCTGGAATTTGCGGGACCCTACACAAAGTGCAGCGTTTGCACCCAATAGTCTTTCGGTTGTTTGGTCTATGGTTAATTTGAATAAATGCATTTGTTTTCAGTTACCGGTCAGTTTTCGTGGAAAGCTGGGTGTCGGCTCAGTGTCGGTGCGTGTTCTCTCTCCCAGGTGTGTCTGGCGGCCGTGGGGCTGGTGTGTGACCTGTGCCGGGCGCTCATGTCCAATATCCTGCCTTACTGTGACGAGATCATGCAGCTGCTGCTGGAAAACCTGGGGGTGAGTGAGCCTCAGTCTCACACACACACACAGCGCGTTTGAGTGTTACTGGAGCAAGGGCCTACAACCCCACCCATAACACGGCGTGGTTACGGGGAAAAATAATTTCATGTAGTAAAGACGGGGATTTCATGTTGTCGCTGGGATATAGTGGGCAGTAGTCTGAAGTATTATCCCTTAGAATTCACCCAGAAGGGATTATTGCACAGCTGTTATTTAAACGTTTTTTTTTCTGCGGGGAACCCTTAGAGATGGCATTTCAACCCCCCTAATATTCTAACTAAACTCACACCCTTGTACTGAAGTATTGCATAAAGGGTACAGTCTGGCCTTGAGGCCGTTTGTGTGGTTTTAGCGGGGTTCATGTCGGGTCGTGGTCGGGCTCTGACCTTCCCCTCCCTCCGTCCTGCAGAACGATAACGTGCACAGGTCTGTGAAGCCCCAGATTCTGTCCGTGTTCGGCGACATCGCCCTGGCCATCGGCGGAGAGTTCAAGAAGTACCTGGAGATCGTGCTCGACACCCTACAGCAGGCCTCGCAAGCCCAGGTGGACAAGGTGAGCGCTGTGACCTTTACAGACCAATCAGAGCAGCCCCCTAACCTTTACAGACCAATCAGAGCAGCCCCCCTAACCTTTACAGACCAATCAGAGCAGCCCCCTAACCTTTACAGGCCAATTAGAGCAGCCCCCCTAACCTTTACAGGCCAATCGGAGCAGGCCCCCCTAACCTTTACAGACCAATCAGAGCATGCCCCCCTAACCTTTACAGACCAATCAGAGTAGCCCCCCCTAACTTTTACAGACCAATCAGAGCAGCCCCCCCTAACCTTTACAGACCAATCAGAGCAGCCCCCCCATAACCTTTACAGACCAACCAGAGCAGCCCCCCCTAACCTTTACAGACCAATCAGAGCAAGCCCCCCTAACCTTTACAGACCAATCAGAGCAAGCCCCCCTAACCTTTACAGACCAATCAGAGCAGCCTCCCTAACAGGTCCCCTTACGGACATGTGATGCTACAGGTGGAATGGTTGCAGTTTGCAGTTCTGGGGCATATTGTTCTTCTAAAATGGTAATGTAAAATATGAAAACCTGACGACCGTTCCTCCTACTGCTTGAAGGTCTAGCAGCTAGGATTTTAGGTTGTCACAGATCACAACGGGTTCTTTTTCACCCAGAGTTCACCAGGTAGCGGGGCTGCCCCTGTGAACGCTGGAATTTGCGGGACCCTACACAAGTACAGCGTTTGCACCAAATAGTTTCTTGGTGTTAGTTAATTTGAATAAATGCATTCATGTTGAGTGACTGGTTCATTTTTAAATGAAAGTTCAATGAAAACATTTTGTTTAAAAAGTGTGGGGATTTTGCTGGGTGGTCACTTGAGGCTGGCATACGTCTCAGATCCAGCTGTCAGCCTCATGCTCGTCAACAAGCAGCCGTGAAAAACAAAAGCATTCATTTTGAGTTTGCACCGGGGAGGTAGAGTGCAGCTCTTTGACAACTCGCAGACATCTGTAGCATTTGTGTGAATTTGGGGTCGATGGTCTTCTCTCCCCAGTGAGCAGAATGCAGGCTGGATTTTTATTGATTTTGTGGCAGGTTTTATTTATTTTATTATTTGGTGCACGGCACCAGCTGGAATGCTGGCTCCAGAGCCTGGCGCTCGAGCTGGTAGTAAACGCGTTAGCATATTGGCTAACATTTGGTAGGCTGCTGCAGGGCCGCGTAACAGCCAGCCTCCTCCCCAGGGTCGAGGCTTTATTTCCCCCTGCCTGCCTGCCTTCGCTGGAGCCTGCTGCTCCACACAGTGTGTGGAAGTCCACTACAGAACAGCTTCATTCATGTCCTCTTCACTTCCTTTACAGTCCTCCCCAGAAGTTAAAAGGCTGGCATATTTTGCCCTTACATGAAAAAAAAAAAATCCAATAATAAAAAAAGCTAAATATTTGAGAACCTTTTTCTGGGGGATTTTAAATGGACATTAAACTAATTAAATGATGTAAGAGGAAAAACATTTCTTTGATGGCAGGGGAAAAGTGGAAACCGGGGCATTTCAGTTGAGGGGGAGGGTTAGAAGGTCCCTGATTCAGTGAGTGAGTGCAGTTGTACATCTTCATGAACAGTGTGCGTTTGTGTTTGTGGTTGTGCTGGCAGACGGATTACGACATGGTCGACTACTTGAACGAGCTGCGGGAAGGCTGTCTGGAGGCGTACACCGGCATCATCCAGGGCCTGAAAGGAGACCAGGAGAACGTGCACCGTGAGTGTCCGCCCCTCACCTCACTCCGACCTTCTCATGCGTTACCGTCAACGCTGACCCTGACGACCGTTCCTCCTGCTGCTTGAAGGTCTAGCGGCTAGGATTTTAGGTTGTCACAGATCACAGCGGGTTCTTTTTCACCCAGAGTTCACCAGGTAGCGGGGCTGCCCCTGTGAACGCTGGAATTTGCGGGACCCTACACAAGTACAGCGTTTGCACTCATGGTCTCTTGGCATTGGTCTATGGTTCATTAGAATTTGAAAACTCAATGTTTTTGGCGGTAAGGTCGGGGGTTGACCCTTGCCCCCAGCGGACATGTTGGTGTGTTGATGGTGTGTTGATGGTGTGTTGGTGGTGTGTTGGTGGTGTGTTGGAGGTGTGTTGGAGGTGTGTTGGAGGTGGTTGACCCGTGTCTCTCTCTCCCCCAGCGGACGTGATGCTGGTGCAGCCACGCGTGGAGTTCATCCTGTCCTTCATCCACCACATCGCAGAGGACGAAGACCATTCTGACGGCGTGGTGGCCAACTCCGCTGGGCTCATAGGGTAACTCCCCCCTTTCCGTACTGCAGAGGAGGTTTTTTTACCTTACATTATGTGGCATTTAGCAGACGCTCTTATCCAGAGCGACGTACAACAAAGTGCAAATCAATCACAAGAACAAGGGCAAAGAGGACCTGAGAGGACAGTACAGTTCCGAGTCCTAGTGTAAACATACAGAAATTCAGAACCCTTGAAGAGTTTTCATGCCAACTTCCTGCCTTAATGACTTAATTACCCTAACATTGACACCCATCTGACATTTTAGCGCATGATCAACAGCCTAAAGCTGTTGGTACAGGATTAGTTTCCTGAACCACGTCCGAGATGTGATTACTGAATGGTTTGGTGTACCGATTGGGGTCCCCGCAGCTCCTCCCCAAAATTAGAGGTGGACGTGTCGCCCCCAGATGTGCGCATCACTCGCGGTCATGTGATCGCTGGTGGAAACGATGGCGGTCGACACAGTGGCCAATGGGAGCGGTTTGCAGGATTGCGCTCTTCTGTCCCGGTGTGATTGGCATGGCTGTGGTCTAACCCATGACTGATGCAGTGTTGGTGTATGCAGCCCATTGGCTCGTTCATCCAGGGTAAACGGTGGAAACGTGCTTACCCTGGTCCTCCAGGGCCAGATCTGCCCATCCCTGCTTTACCGACACACATGACCGTTCATGACGTACTGGGGACTGCCAGGACTGTTTCAGCGGTTACTCAATACTGGACGCTTTTCTGGGAAATTAAAGCTAAAAATACAGTATTGCAATATGTCACTGCTGGTAAACACATTTGGTATGCCACATCCCTCGAGGCTATACGTTTCACAACATCCTGATTTTATTTAGTTTTTTCTTCACATTATATTACATTAATGGCATTTGGCAGGCACTCTTATCCAGACGACATACAAAGTGCAAAGTGCATACCCATAACCAGGGATAAGTGCGCTGAAAGACTCTAGAGGGAAGTACAATTTCAACTGCTACCAGTGCAACAAAGATAAGGACCAGTGCCTATTTGATCATTGAATTTTTCCATTTTTTTATAGTAATACCGCTTTGTTAGGGTTGGTGTGAACCTACAGGATGGTAGATCAGCTCAGCCTGAATTTACTCTGAACTGGAATTGTTTTCAGGTTTTGCACTCAAGACTTGTTGCATTTTTAAATTGACATGAAACCTGACGACCGTTCCTCCTGCTGCTTGAAGGTGTAGCGGCTAGGATTTTAGGTTGTCACAGATCACAGCGGGTTCTTTTTCACCCAGAGTTCACCAGGTAGCGGGGCTGCCCCTGTGAACGCTGGAATTTGCGGGACCCTACAAAAAATGCAGCGTTTGCGCTAATAGTCTTTTGGTGTTTGGTCTTTAGTTAATGTGAATACGTTTGAGTCCCTGGTTTAGTTTTTAAATGTAAGGTCAATGATTTGCGAAATGACGCATTGCTTCAGCTGGGTGACTTGCGGAGTGCTGGCAGCCGTGTTGCCTGCTCAGCGTCTCGTCCTGACCCCCCCCCTCTCCCCTCTCCGCACGCAGGGACCTCTGTACGGCCTTCGGGAAGGATGTGATGAAGCTGGTGGAGCTCCGGCCCCTCATCAACGAGCTGCTGACTGAGGGCCGACGGTCGAAGTCCAGCAAAACCAAGACCCTGGCCACCTGGGCCACCAAGGAGCTCCGCAAGCTGAAGAACCAGGCCTGGTGAGTGTCCTGGGCAGAGAGAGGGAGGGGAGCGGGTTAGGACCCATTTCTGGGGATGGGAGGGAGGGGAGCCGGTTAGGACTCATTTCTGGAGAGAGGGGACGGAGGGGAGCGGTTAGGACTCATTTCTGGAGTGAGGGACGGAGGGGAGCGGGTTAGGACTCATTTCTGGAGAGAGGGAGGGAGGGGAGTGGGTTAGGACCCATTTCTGGAGAGAGAGAGGGAGGGAGGGGAGCGGGTTAGGACTCATTTCTGGAGAGAGGGAGGGAGGGGAGCGGGTTAGGACTCATTTCTGGAGAGAGGGAGGGAGGGGAGTGGGTTAGGACCCATTTCTGGAGAGAGAGAGGGAGAGGGGAGCGGGTTAGGACTCATTTCTGGAGAGAGAGAGGGAGGTGGAAAGGCACCGCGCTGTGTTCCAGGCGTAATCGTGGTGTTGACGCGCGACAGCTACCGCTTCAGTTTCCACTTCATTAATCCGTAAGTCCGGGGCCGGCAGCCGTATGCCGCGCTAGTGTTTGTATTGCAAATGGCACGTCGTTAAAACCGTTATTGAAACGGAGCCGGCTGTAATGTGACCGCGGCTAAATGGCTACTTAACCAAGGCGAACGCGCAAATGCTCGTGTCCAATCATTGTTGGCAGACAGAATGACTGACACCACTTTGGTGGAAACGACTGCTTCTACTGGGGTTTGAATCAATTCAAAGAATGTTCTTTTTATTTTGTTTTATTTCTTAGGTTGCAGAATATTGCGTGTACTCATGAACATCTTTAAAAGCTATTTATTGACAATTTTCTACGCTTAACCCTTTTTTAGGGTTCCTTTACTTTTGTTCCCCTAGAAATGTATTAATGTAAAATATTACATTAAACCTGACGACCGTTCCTCCTGCTGCTTGAAGGTCTAGCAGCTAGGATTTTAGGTTGTCACAGATCACAGCGGGGTCTTTTTCACCCAGAGTTCACCAGGTAGCGGGGCTGCCCCTGTGAACGCTGGAATTTGCGGGACCCCACACAAGTACAGCGTTTGCACCCAATAGTCTTTCAGTGTTTGGTCTATAATTAACTACACTGATTGAGTGACTGGTTGATCTTTAAATCAAAGAAATGTGAAAAAATGTGCCAATTTAGCTGGGTGTTCACTTGAGGGTTGTATGTCTAAATTTGTAACAATATTAACATTTTACACTGTTATTGGTACAGCGTTTGCACAAATAATCTTTGGTCTATGGTCAATTTGAATATCCTTTCTTGGAGTCTCTAGTTGTAATGTTCAGTTGCATTAATATTATATTAAGCTCCTGCTCTCTCCCCTCCCTCTCCCTCCCTGCAGATGGCAGCCTGTGGAGGGGAAACTCGCTGAGAATGCTCCACTGGAATTTCTTCTGTCTTTTGGCAATGCAGTTAAAGCAGAAGTGAAGAGTGTGTCTGAATGTAAGAGTGAGTGAGTGAAGCTTTATCATACCATCTACTGAGTACAATTCCAGCTCCACAGAGGCTCTGGACCACCACCAGACTGAATCAGACACCGCCACATGGATATCTCTTATCTGGACAGCTGTAGCCAGCTCGTTCAAGAACTCTTAAAACTGGTTATCAGTCAGCCACAGGGGGAAAAAAAAACAAAACAAAAAAAACGCGAAACAAAAAGGATTACCAGAGTAGACAAAACAAAACAAAAACTGCCAAACTCGGAGTTTCTTTTCACAAAAGGACTTTTTTTGCTCTTTGACTGGTCTGTGGAAGACGTTTTTACAAAGCACTTAACGTGCAGGACTTCAAACGGAGATCTGAGAAATTAAAAACAACAAACAGCATTTTAATTGAGTGTGGGGTGGGACGGGGGGGGGGCGGGCGGTGGGTGGGGGGAGAAACATCCCATTTTGGACAGAAATTGGTTCTGGCTGTGGGAGTTGAAGAATGGCTTAAATGGGGAACAGAAAAGACTGCAGCTGGATGTGGTGGGCCGGCTGCTTCAGCCCGTGTGTGTCAGCGCTGCCTGGGCGGCCAGACTCGGCCAGGCCATGAGAAGCAAGTGTGTTTGTGTGGGTGAGAGGCGTTCACTCTCTTCACTTCCCTGTAATAGATAAAATCTCAATGCAAATACAGTCAACACCATGTGCGGGGGGAGGGGGGGGGTCCAGTAATGGCAGCACTTGAGAAATTGCTTCTTTTTTTTTTTTTCTTTTTTTTTTTTTCTTCGGGAAAATTGATGACATGTTCAAACCTTTATTTAGGAAAAAAAATCTAAGGTTTAAGGGGGTGGGGCGGGGTTCTTGTCCTCAGTGTTAGGCGTCTTACAAAAAAAAATAAAAAAATCTTTCTTGCCTCTCGATTCCAAACTGAACATAACCGCGAATGTTCAGATTTCAGATTATTGTGCTTGGTTCTCAAGGCAAAGGAACATATTTGCAGCTAATGTGAAAGGCATTAATTTTGACAGGTAACACTTAGGAAATTTTCCCCATTTTTAATAAATATTCCAGTTAAAGTAGTGTGCCAAAGACTGAGATAAACTAGGCCCTATTTTGGAGAGATGCGATGTTAGGCATAAGTAATAAGCAGTTCAAAATACACTTAAAAAAAAAAAAGAAAAAAAGGAAAAACTATTCTTGTTAAAAAAAAAAAATTATAAAAAAAAAAAAAGTTGAAAAAGTAGTTTCGGCCTTTTATGCTTTCATTACGAATCTTTCCATTTGTGTTAGTCTCTCTGCTGCACTTAGCTGGGGATGGTACTCACGGCGCTTGTTTAAAATAAATGGAAGCATTTGTAAAAGGTTCTATTTTTCCACTGCAATGAAAAAAAAATCAAATAAAAAGGTATCAAACATTCCCCTGGCACTTTGCTGTACTTTTGGTCTTGTGGGGGTGGGTGGGGTCAGAAGGAGCTCTGGTAGTGAGGCTGTGGCAGGCGGGCTCGGGGGCTCGGCCCTGGGGGTGTTATCTGTGGCCGGCACTCTGACTGGTAATTGGGCTACATTGTAGTGCACAAACGGGGCTGTTCTTGCCCCCCCCCCCCCCTCCCCCGTACTGAAATGGGAGTTCAAATCTCTTTTTGAGGACTTGCGCGTTAACGAGACCCCGGGATTAATGTTAATGACTCGTCTCCATGGAGACGCTCGGTCCGACGTCGCCTGTCCGGAACCGTCGATCACAGGGAGGGAAGGTCGACCGCGTTTTCACCCCCGACTTAAGGGGGAGGGAAGAAAAACAAAAAAAAAAGGTTTTTTTTCTTTCTTTTTCTTTTTTTTTAAAAAATTGCCGGCGATTGCGATGTTTACATTGTTTATAGCCATATTATGCAAATGAAGTAAGGGGGGGTGCCGTCGGACGTGAGGCGGAGCAGCTGAGGGGGCTGTGGGGCGTGGCCTGTGGGCGGGCGTGCCACCGGTCCGTTTTCGGGTCCTCGTCCCTGTGCGGTGACGCTGCTCCCGTTCCTCTCCACGTATCAGTTTCCGGATCTTGCCGCACTCACATCGCCTGGTGTTCTTTACCATAGCCGCTCCCTTCCTTTTGTGTAAGAAAGCCTTTGCCGACACACAAAATTACGCTGAATTCTCCTTTGTAAAAAAATAAATAAAATAAAAATAAATAATAAAAAAGTGTCAATTTGCATTTGACGGATACAAAAGCGTATAAAATCGGAGGGCAAAGTTATACACGATTATATTTTTCTCTTTTTTTTTTTCTTTTTTTTTTTGAAAAGGTCTGTTTTAGGATCTTTCGGCAAAAGCTGGCATTGGTTTCACAGAGAGGGGAAAACAAGCTGACCGGCTCTTCTTACCGGCTGCTTAACTTACCAATATTTTCACATTGAGGGTGCGGGTACGTTCCTTACCAGTTACCAGTCCCAACGTGTTGCGGTTCCTTGCCCACTCTCCCCCCCCACACTGCCCCCCCCCCCACCCCCACCGTACCCCTAATTCCTCCCCCGGTCCCGGCCTGCCTGCCATGTCCAGTCAGGATGTGGAACATGTGCCTTTCTGAGCTGAGCAGGTCTTTTCCGTGTCACGGGCCGAACCCCTCCGACCCCGTCGTGGAGGAGGAGCTGTCCATGTATTACTCTCACATGATCACTATTCTTTCCAGCTGCCTGGTCTGGTTCTTTGATCAAGGTTACGTGTTGATGATTTCTTTTCTTTCTTTTTTTTTTTCTTTTTCTTTTTTTTTTTTTCTTTGAAATGACTTCTTGCCTTTGTGGTTATTTTGTACACCCTGAGATGGGGGAGGGAGATGAATGGGGGGGAGGGGGTAGACATGTTTGTGTAGATGGGGAACTGTGACCATTCCTCAGTGCTACCTGTTTCTGCAATGTGTGTGCTTTCCAGCTTTAGAGAACAGGAGAATAAAGGACACTGAGTTACCGTTCGCTTCCTCCTCTGTGTCACTTTTGTCTTTCATCACACCTGGGTCAAATACACAATCGTTTTAGATTAAAATACTTTTACATGCTTGACTGTATGTGGTACATTACAAGGCATTTAGCAAACGCTCTTATCCAGAGTGCAGTTCAAACACAGGAACAAGTGTAAAGAGGACGGATGTATGAATGAATGAATGTATGAATGGGTGAATGAGAAACATCACTTGTACAGCGCTATGGATACTTGATAGAAACTGGGGTTTTTCTAGACCAGGCTTAATGTGCTAGATACTGGTTAGGTGAACTCACCGCCAGGTAAAAATATCTTACGAGAATTGTTGGGCTGAAATTCTCTGCTACCTCACCCCAGTGAAAGTAATTATGCAAATCTATTTGCACTCTGGTAGAGTGGGACTTGTCCAATCTTGTTTATGGGCCATTCTTTTGCCAGAGTCATTTGTCCCTAAATATGCACTTTTCATTGGGCATCAGAAGCAAACCTTTTAGTGTAATCTGAGAGCACCTCATTGTATAAAGATAAACATGTTACCAACATTAGCTGAGAGATGACCCATGGAAAAGTCAATTTGCTTATTTTCGGCACATTGATGTTAAATTCTCAGACCGTTTGGTCTTTTTTAGAAGGATTGATCTTTGCTACTCTGGGTTTTGTTTATACGACACTTGGAACTGTCCCAACTTCATACTACATGCCTGTAACCCGAATTGTCTAAAATAGAACCGTTCAATTCCAGTAACCTGTTTGCCAGTGTGCCACCCCACACATTTTTAAATGGCTCTACCGCGAAAACAAAATTGAGGATGAAGCTCAAATTTTCAGAAATCTTTTTCTCCACATACCCAGAAACGGGTAAGAGTCCAAGAGATGCTGTGGTGAGCGTCCTGCGGTTGGCATGGAATCGCCCTTATCTGGTTTGAACAAAGCGGTGTCGGGTCTGATCCAAAAAGTTGTGTGAAAGCACGTTTTTTGTTTTTTTTTACGCTACGCTGCACTGACTGCTAATCATTTAATGATGGTCTTGCTTGAAAACCTTAGCTGTGTCTGAATCTGCTCACTTGCCTACTATTGAGTATACAAAGTTGCACATACAACTTGTATACTTGCTAGCAGGAGTGTGCGGATTTGGGCATGGCCCTTGATGACTGAGTCGGGTGTAATACTGAGCTAAAATGGAAACCTGCTTTTTGGATAAGACTGCACACCCCTCCTATAAACGGCACCATTGCTGCGCTATCGTCCACACTCGCAGGATTGCAGAGCAGTGGGTCAGGTTCTCTCAGACTGCATTGCATTCTGGGATGTCTGAGTGGAGGATCTCGAGCGCTCTGCCAGAGGGATAGCACTGCTGACTGAACCTCACCTGGCGGTGGACGGCATGGCCAATTAGCCAATTATCTACACCTCTTAAGTCCAACCCTAGAATCTATAAGCTGATCTAACTCCGTAGCTGTGGTTCAGAGATCAAATCACTGCTGGTTTTCTGCCCTTCCTCCATTTAGCAGATAGTCAAGTTAACATTCTCATAGTTGGTAAACATTTTTTTTGATGAATAGAGCATGCAAGAGAACGTGAATAGCCAAAATGTAGCCAAGGTGGGGCAACTGATGTCTGCAATGGCCTGCTTGGAGGACCATAATTTGGAATGATGCTCGTGGAGAGAGTATTCAGAGCTTTATTGGAAGCCCGCAGGGCTCAAAAGACTTGCCGTAAGAGGGCACTTTAGCCTCCCTGTACAGACGTACAGGTACAGTAGATCTAATTCAGGCTCAAGTTTAGTACTTACGCCGAAACAGGACCTACAAATGTCGATGCCTTGCAATAATTAAAGGACAGAAATTTCATATTGGAAAGGAATCCCCTTTAATGAAATCCAACAAAACTTTTCTACTTTCCGGTCCTGTATAACAATTTCACCTTATGTAAGGGTGTGCCTCCACTCAGCTTTGATTGCCTTGTATATTGCTCTAGATAAGATTCATTAAAGCCAAAATATATTAAAAAATATATATATAAGCTTCACTTGAAATTGGGAGTGCACTCCCCTCATTTTAGGGGACCAAAAGTAATTGCCTCAGCTGTTTCTGATACTTAAAGTCTATTCAATCGCTTCCATAGTAAAGGTATAAGAAAGCTTTCAGTATCTAGTCTTCATTCTAGGTTTTTGATTGCTTTTGGGGTCTGATAGTGGTGTTTGTCTATATGAGGACCAGCTTCGTGCCAATGACAGTCACAGAAGCCACTGTGAGGCAGAGAAACAGAGAGAAGCCAAACAATAGGCTTACCGAAACAAACTGTTTCGGTAAGCCTATTGACGGAACATCATTAAGAAGAAGGAACTGGTGTATGTTTGGGATCATTGCCTTGCTGTGCGATGAGTTTGGAGGCATTTGATTGAACTTAATCTGATAAGATACCTCTATACACTTCTGAATTAATTCTGCTGCTACTATAAGCAGTTACATTATCAAGGAAGGCAAGTGAGCCAGTACCTGTGGCAGCCATACATGCCCAAAGCATAACACTCCTGACCCTGTGTTTCACAGATGAGCGGTGCTTTGGTTCTTGGGCAGTTCCTTTTAGTCTCCAGAGCCAATACACCAATAACAGACTCCAAAAGAAAAAGTCTGGAATCAAGACTAGATACTGAAAGTTTATTATAACTGCACTATGGAAGCAATTGAAAACACTAATCAAAAACAGCTCAGAAGTCAACTTTCCAATTACTTTTGGTCCCCTAAAATTGCAATTACTACACAGATCTCCCAATATGGCTGTAAATACCATAAGGTGATTGTCTGACTGTCATTTCAAATTCAATGTGCTGGTGTACAGAGCCAAAAGCAGAGAGATTGTACCACTGTCAAAATACTAACAGCCAGCATAGTATACTGATTCCATTTATCTTTCTGAACTAATCATTCAGCTGTGTTCAAAGTTGTGTGGGGTAGCATCAAGCTCAGATGAACAAAGAACAGAAAAAGCAACACCCCCCCAAAAAAAGAACAAAACAAAACAAATAAACAAAAAAAACCCCCAAAATAAACTAAACTGTGGAGTGGAAAAGCTACCCATCAAATGTATGTAATTATTTATTTTCTTACCGATATATATATTATTCTCCACAAATTGTAAACTTGCCATTCCCACTTTATATTAACTGAAGATTGATTTCCATTTCAAAATCAGATGTGTGACAATATAACAATCAGCCTGAGCAAAACAATAATCGCAATATAAACAGTGATAGCTAATCTGCAAAAGACCATTTCACTGTATAGAGCACAAACAGTGTGTATGCCTGGCCCTGGGTGCAGCGTTACACTTAGAGCCAGCCGCCATAATTTCTGATTCTGATATTTCTAAAAACATTGTACAAAGAGCAATGATGCATTTTAGCATTACACCTCATATTTTATCGGTACAATTGTTTTAATGTATTTTGTTAAAACTGTGTGAACAAACCGAACCTTTAACATATGTCATGCAAGTTGCAGGATGGTTCAAAGCAAGACCACTTGAAAAAACAGAGAATTGCCACTGCAAGATGGAGATATTTATCTTTAACTCATCACTTGTGAGTGCTGACAAAACCGAACATTAATCAGAAATGTCAATTCAAAATCCAAGACAATCTGTGTGCGCGCGTGTGTGCGAGAGAGAGAGAGAGAGAGAGAGAGAGAGAGAGAGAGAGAGAGAGAGAGAGAGAGAGAGAGAGAGAGAGAGAGAGAGAGAGAGAGAGAATTGAATTCAAAAGCACTGACTTCGCGGAAGCGAGCGAGCGGGTGGGGCTTCTGAGGGAACCAGAAACGAGAAGGGAGTCTATTTTTTTTTTTTAGCAGGAAGCATTCAATGTGAAAGTCGACTACAAGGCCTACTTTATTATCCGAAGAAGCAAAATACTGATGTCGCTGCGCAGTCGCTCTACAAATCATCCGTCACATTCGGCTGCCAGGAGGATTTCGGTGACAGCGATGCTAAAGGAACGTTTTAAATAGTTTGTTTTTAACATGCATATTTTATTTCCCTGAGAGGAAATGGGACACCTGAAAGGGCTGATGTATGTTAATTGTGTGGAATTTAAACAGTTATTCGGCATGCTACTGTCTTTATTGTAATGACAGAGCATACAAGACGGAGCAGCAAAGATACACTGAACTAGTTCCTTTTCTCGAATCGAAGAATAATGAATAACGCGAAAGATATGTCTCCCGATTTTGTATTGATGCGCTTGGTTTCTGGAGCTGAAGATGACCGCTTGGACGAGGAGAATGGGAATTTGTCGTCGAGCGGTGGAGTGATGGCTGGTTTCGGGAAAGCGGTCCTGGGTCATCGAGGCAACAACATCAAGAATGGATTTGAATTGGATCTAAATAACACAACAGGCCCAGTGCGCCCGAGTCCCTCCTCGCTGTATAGTTCACAGCGAGACAGCGGAACCCTAGCACCTGACAGTGGCGTGATGGTGACTCGACCCCCGATGCCTGATCCTCCGCCTCCAGTGGCCCAAAGCTTCCAGCACAGAGCGGGTAGGGGCGCACGGCCGCAGCTGATGGTCTTTCGGAACCTTCTCGGCGATGGGGACGGGATTTTAGAATGTGGACCGGAGCAACCTGCGGTAGTACAGAGCAACGAAACCGACGGACAAGATTCTAGCCCTGCCTCGGTTACGACAAGCGGTATCAATAACAGCATAAATTGTGGTGTTGATGTGCAACAGCAGAACCATCTTTCGCAGCGGCCACCGTGGAATTTTCATCCTCGGGTGAAATCGGACGTAATAGCGGACGGCAGTGAAGTGGACGGCGGCGGAGATGGAGGACTCTGCCCCCGGCATCGCGTCACGGACCCCAACGACTGGCCCCCGTTACTGAGTTTCGGCATTCTAAACCCGCGGTGGGCCTGCACGGCGGGGGAGATAAATTCCCACATTGATGATCCCGTCTTTGACTTGGCGAGAAAATTCGGAGATCTTGGGGTTGACCAGGCCTCCAAAATACTGTTCAAGGACGGGGAGCTGCCGCAATGCCCGTGTCAGACAATACTGGCGTCGGCAGCGGCGGGGATAGCTCACGGAGACGACCCGGCCGAGACCAGCGACGCTTTACTCGTGTTGGAGGGACTGGGTACCGAGGAGGTAGACGGTCTGGGCATTAACAATTGCTCGGCAGAGGAACTTAATGACGCATCTTGTCCGGCTTTCGCGTTGAACGGAAAAGAGGACATGGTGCAGAAAATGACAGAAGCCTTCTCCAGCAGAACTCTCACGGGGCTGGTGAAACAGGCGCAGAGACTGGCCAGCGATGGCTGCTCGCCCGCATACCGTGACCCGCAGGTGTGTTGCTCACGCACTGAAATGCTCGGCCCGAGACCCCAACTCCAACCGGGAGCAAACCACACCGAACTGCTCTCCGGATTATCTACTCCGGTCGGCGCCTCCCCGTGCGGATCAGCCCAGGATCTCCAAACCACTGCCCAGAGTAGGACCGCGACCCCGAAGCTACTGGCGGACAGAGCGTCCATGAGTCTGTCCAGCCGTAGCATCCAAGAAGAGGGTGAGAAGGCCACAAGAGTATCCAGAAAGTCTCGGAAAGGCTCTTTTAAAATTCGCTTGGGTAAACTCTTCAGAACTAAAAACACCAGCGTCTCAATGAACGTTCTTGACAAGAGACCATCCCTGGCATCGTCCACGTCCTCCACAGGTAGTCTGATGGACGTGTGGAGTTCGACTGCCGGGGACCAGGATGCGGGCAGGTAAGTCTTTCCATTGTGGGTTATTATGTTCAAACATCGCTATAAATTTGGGATATTTTCCTGTTTGCACTCTGCTCAACTTGTCAAGACGACACTAACCAATGTAAATATAAATTGTACGTCCAGCTTCAACCTCAAGTGCTCACTTTGTTACGCTTAGTCGTGATAATTGTGCAGGCTAGTCACTACTTACTCTTCGTATATCTTAATTTTGTGGATAGTCGCTAACGTAGGCCTATTTATCGCCAGGAGGAACAACAACAATCTTGCCACCGTTTCCACTATATGTAGGCCTAGGTGGGAGTGAAGTGATTAGGCTACTTTATTTTCGTTAAAGTGGAACTGGGATACTTTTTATAGCATTACAATTGACCCTTCACCCTTTTATAGGTTATGTATACGTAGACGACTGTGGAGTGTTTAAGGATACCTGATGCCGACTAGAATATATGTGTGCTGTAGAAACCTAAATTGTGTAGGTACTAAATTATGACACGTGACTTTGTACAGGTTAGACTGGTGCTCTGTGCGTTTTGCTTACGGAAGCTGGGCCCCTCAGCTTACTTTGTGGATGTGGTACTGCATCAGCAATTTTAGTTTAATACTGCACCTGCTACCCTCTCCCACGTGACATTGCGGTGGAGCTTATATTTTAGAACACAATGGTGTAATTTACCAAGTTCTGTCAAGTGGGGTGGGCTGAAACCAATGATCCAGTATTTGGGCAGTTTCTGCTTTTTGATTTGACATAGCCATGGACTATATCCTCATTCTTGATTCCCTCACTTTGCCATATACTCTTATCATCCATTATTTTATTAAAGTTTGTGTGCATTCTTGTATGTTGTTATATTGCACTGAATATTTAATGCACATTATAAAGTTTGTTATTTTGGTGCAGAATGTATTGTTATATATGTATGTGTGTATATTTCTGAATTTTGGACATTATTACTATTTGTGCTTTTTTATATATATATATATGCATTTGTATATTATTTTTGTTATATATTGTTATTTTGTTTCTTATCTGTGTGCATTGTTACATGCAACAGCTTTTTATTCATGTTATACATCACTTCTGTGTAAAATGATGAATGATAAATGTTTGGCATCATATTGATTGAATGTTCTGTAAGTAACATAGTTCTCTGATTGAACTACAGTTCCCAACGTGCAATTGCACTGCTCAGAATCTGTTAATTCCGGCCATCTTATTTGTCTGAAAAATGAGAACCAAAGAGAAGAATTTAAATTATTATTGCAAACATTTGCAGTCAAATAATTCCAGCTTCCCACTCTCTTCGTGTTTGTTGGTCAGCAGAAGGTTGCCATCAAGATATTGCAATATGTAGAGTTGTTGTAATTAATGTACAATTAATGTGTAATTAGCAATATATTAACAAAGGTTTTGATACTATCTCGCATTGGGCACAGATCTTCATATTTTAACAGCATCATATTATATTGGACCAACCACTTCTGTTTTTAGCCTTCATCTTAGTCAGTTGTTTCTCTTTGAAGGGTGTGGACTAGAGTACTTCCTGCTCAGAATATATTTACTACAAATTTAATTTACAAATACAGTTCTGAAAGGGGCTGGAATATAATTGCCTAGAATCCTCTCTGCTTTCAACGCTAACCAAAGTAATTGTATTCAAACAATGAATGAATGGCTGTTTCAATGCTGATGATATCTATGAAAGGGTCTTGAGGTGCTGAAATGGATACATTGATCCAATAATAATTGTAATAACTTCACACAACACATATTAAATGAAAGTCAGAGTGACATGGCTGTGTTTGATGCCACAGTCTGCATGTGTGTTATTGTCAATGACATGGAAAATGTTGATATTATAGATCATGTAAACAAGACTGTAGATTTTAATGTAGATATTTATGCATCCCCAGAAGTTCCATTGTATTATTCTTGTTCAAAATAATCAGACAAGATTATATACACACACACACGACACATGATGATGCCTATATTAGCTTATTTGTTCTCAATTGAACAAGCACGGAATTGATTTAGCCTCTTTTGCACCCCTAGTGGCAAAACAAGCATACTGCTTTTTATGCCAGTGAGGCGAATAATCTGTTCCAAGATTTTTGCTTATAAGCATCAAGTATGTATCCATTAAAGTTATGGCTTACATAAGCTATATAACATTTGTGTGTTTATGGCTGTGCATACTTTTTCATTGTTAAACTGTTATTTATGCACATTATATAAGCCTGTTATATAGAAATTTGTGTGTATTGTTTGTAATATGGTGACAAATGCAGGCCGGTAAATATTTGTGTGTTTTTATTGTTGTATTATTATTTGCAGCACGGATTGTAATGTAGGTATTTGCGTGTACTGCTGTATATTGTTTTTCAGTGATGTTTCTAGGTGTGCATATTGTTTTATTGCTATATTTATTTTTGGCTGACGGATGTCACATTCCATGCTGGGTTTCTGACACTTGAATTTAATTTTTGTTCATCTACTGAATGGAAGATTCATGCCAGACAAAGGCTTCTGGGGGGAAAAAAAAGAAAAAGAAAAAAGAAAAAAGAAGTGACGCAGGAAATGCTGTTTTTTCTGCCTGCTCGTGGGCTTGCGTTCAGAGGATATGCGGGGCAGATACTCTCATCTTTATGTCACCTGGATCTGAAAGCCAGATGACATCCTCTGGATTGAAAGGCGTCACTGTCACATTTATGTGGAAGGACAAAGCCTTGGGTTCTCGTGAAGGCATTTGTGACTGTCCTTGCTGCTCAGGGGGGGATATGTACCCTTAGGGGGAGTGCCAGGGTTTTATTTTATTTGTTTTTTTCTTTTTGGAGTCCCTAATAGCTGTTGCACATGCTACAGCTGCTCTTCCTGGTTGCTACACACACAACCTTCCACAGGACAGTAATGGACCTCAAAACACAAGGACAAAGCTACATTAGATGAGTAGGGGGATTTAATAGGTTGTGTACAGCAGACCTGGGTCAGATATGTACTTATTTGTATTGCATAATCAAATAGTTTTCCTGTGCTCGATTGATCATTCCTGGTGCAATTGAGCCAACCGAGAGGACCAGAAGGAGGGGTTTGTGCGCTTTCAGAGCATTTCATAGGTTCCAATACACCAGACAAGCTCAGTAGAGCGCAGAAAAGTATTTGAATCCCAAAGTATTTGACCCGGGTCTGCTACCAACTCATGCTATGCCTGGTGTACCGACAAGGCACGCATTCATCCAAGATTGCTCCCCAGAAGATCATTTGGAAATGTCTTGCTGATGTGAAGGTCTGCCACCGCCAGAATGTCTTTTAACAACTGACCCTGTTTACGCATCTGTTCCAGTTGGCATCTGTATGTCCAATGTACAACATGGTATTTTGTGACTCCTGCATGCTTATTATGGGATGTTTTTTTGTCAGTAGAATGTTTCTTTCCCTTTCTGTCTCCCAGAGTGTCTTTCTCAATGGACCTCCCCTGGTTAAATACAGGATTCATTGAAATAAACACGCACAGATTTGTCAGAAATAGGATGTAAGCAAGTGTGAGCGACTGTAAAAGAGACTGAAAAAGAGCAGACTTTTTAAATGTCTCCCCCAGGTGGCCTTCATAGTACTGGAGACCTCTGCTCATTGGGGTGCAGTAAAAGCGCACATTTGGGCTCCTGGAAGAGTCATCGTCTTAACGCACTGTTTTAGTGGGCAACTGGGCCCTGCCATCTCCGATGCCGATGGTTGGCATTGTGTGCCAGTGCAGGACTTGTGCTCATCTGCACTCTCGTGCATGGGTTGCGGTGAAGAGTGCTGATTACACATATAAAGTTGGATATTGAAAATGAGTAGGGCGGAGGGGGGGATTTAAAAACAGAAGTGAGTGGTTCATGATGAAACCAAAATCGAAACGTAATTAGGCAATATATAGATCCTCAAGAATGATGCTACTCCATAGAGCGGAACCCAAAGCCTCCTGTTTTGTTGCATTGACTATTTTAAAGGGAAAAAAGTATAATCTCTTAAAGGGGAGAAGGTGTAACCTCTTAAAGGAGAAAAGGTCTAACATCTTAAAGGGGAGAAGGTGTAACCTCATTCAGGGAAGAAAGTGTAACCTCTTAAGGGGGAGAAAGTGAAATCTCGCAGCACTGAATTGGTCGGATCCTCTTCCCTGTGGAAGGGAATCGTGTAACAAAAGCAGGGTGTCATTTTTCATGGGCAATATTCCGGGGGTCAGTTGAGCAGTTTAGTCAGCGATTTTGTGCTTGTGGGAAATATGGAATGTAGGAAATGGGAGCGTGATGCGATTGTGGTGATGTAATTATGTGGTGATTTATGTGGATGTGATTGGCTCTTGTCTCTGCAGCTCTTCCCAGCCCAGCAGGACCCACAGTGCCTTCTCCCCCGGCCCGTTCAGCCCCGTCTTCACTGGTAAGGAGCGCGCACGCAGGAGTGTGTGTGTGTGCATGTGTGAGTGTGTGTGTGTGTGTGTGTGTGTGGAGCACAGTGCCTTCTCCCTGGGTCTGTTCAGCCCCGTCTTCACCGGTAAGGAACGCGCACACAGGACTGTGTGTGAGTGTGTGTGCTGAGTGTGTGTGTCTGTGCATGTGTGCTCTTCCTGCAAGTTTGTGCATGCATGCATGTTCCTCTTAGTGTGTATTTGTTTGCGGATGTGTATGTTTGTGAATTTGTGTGTTGTGTGTTCATGCAGGTGTGTGTGTGTGTGTGTGTGTTTCCCTGGAGAGCAGGAGCAGAGCTAAGGGGCAATTACAGGGAAAAGTTTAGTGGTCCAGGTGGCCCTGAGAAGCGAGAGAGAGAGAGAGAGTGTGTGTGTGTGTGTGTGTGTATGCATCCTTTTTGATGTTATTCCTCCCTGCACAAATAATCTCTAGATCCTTCCCTGATGGAGAGCGTCAGTATCGATCGTACTGTGTCTGACATCATGTGAGCTTCTGTGTGTCCTCCAGTGTCACCCCACTGTGCGATGATACGGTGACTTTAAGAGCCTTTCCATGTACCCCGCATGTGAAATGAGTTGTGCAAAGTTTGGGTTCACATTAGCTCAGTGCAACCCAAGAGATATGCTACATGGTTTCTGTGTTGAACCACAATTCCCCATCAACAAATAAAGTGCTGGGAAATGCACGCTGTAAGTCCAGCTAGAGCTTGGCTCGCAGAACGCATAGAGAACATTCTTTTGCCAGGCCAGATTCCTGCTTTGTGCACGCGCTAATCCATGCGTCTGGGACAAAGCCATGCGTCATGCTCGCTGCTCAACAGTGTGCAGTTGTACAAATGTCTGGCTGCCCTTGTTTATTCATTTTTTGAATAAATGGACAATGTAATGAACAACATTGGACCGAAAGATGTTCATTTCTTTCATGTTCAAACCGATTTCTGACCAATGCATATGTGCTAGTTTGAACGGACGCGCGTAGGAATCGGGGAACAGCCGAAAGCGAAAGCGTATGACTATGAGGACGGTCTTCAGTGAGAACTGTGGACTAACATTGCTTGCCATCCGCAAATGCTGCAGAATTTGTTTGTAAATACAGCTGCGGTAGAGGGCTGGAACTTGAATGGCTGTAATTTGCTCTGATTTCACTGAGCAGGGGAAGTGCTTCGTCTTCATCGTTGAGTGTGTGGGCTTGAGTACTGCTGTCTTATGAAAGTGGTCTGTGAGCGTGTGTTCACATTCTGCGCTTGCATTCCGGATTGTTCTGTGATCGTGTGTGTGTCGTAATTCTGCGGGGAAGTGTGAAAGTGTTGTGAACTGTTGTTTCTGTGAGCGTGTGTTTTGGTACTATGTTGGTATTTGTAACAGAGTGACGAATTGTTCTTCTGCTTGTATGTGATGGATTTCGACAAGTAATTGTGAAAGCCTCCTACGTTTTTTTTTTTTTCTTGCATGTGTGTCTTGTAATTCTGTTGGTGCATGTCAACGCATTCTAGATTATTCCGTGATGGTAGATGTGAAAGCACTATGAATTGTTGATGTGTGTGTGTGTGTGTGTGTGTGTGTGTGTGTGTGTGTGTGTGTGTGTGTTTGAGTTCACGTTTTGTTGGTATATGTGAAGGCGTTCTCATTAATTAGGCGTGTGTGTATGTGTATTTAAATTCTTAAAGAAGGATCCATACCAAGATTACTAAACTAAAAATGAGAGCTCAAATTTCGTCAGCGTCTAAGACCTCTTCTTCACAGTCTCCAGAAAAGCAAGATGTTGAAACTTCAGTCAGCAAGCTTTATTAAAGCTGTTACATTCCAGGCTTCGACTCTCCTTATTTCTGGAATGTCACTGTAAAGAAATCCGGGTAAGGATCCTTCTTCCTGCATCTTGGCTGAAGGGCACCTATTGTCCTCTTTTATTTGCTGGGCTGGAGTGTGTGTTTTTTATTTATTTATTTATTTTTTATTCAAATTTTATTGGTATATGTGGGTTCTGCTTTCTGCTGTGCATTCTGAAATGTCCAGTGCGGACATGCCTTTGAAGACTGTGGATGTAGGTTATGTGAAACCACTTTACATTGTTTAGTGTGAATGTGTGCCTGTATGCTCTGTACTCCACACATTAGATTTGAAATGAAACCATGAATATGAGGTTAAAGTGCAGACTGAAATTTAATTTGAGGGTATTTAGAGCCATATTGGGTGATCCGCGTAGGAATTGCATCTCTTTTTATACATAGTCCCTCCATTTTATAGGACCAAAAGTAATTGGGCAGTTGGCTTCTCCGCACTTTCTGATTAGTCCGGTGTATTCAATCGCTTCCATAGTGCAGGTATAAGACATTTCAGTGTCTAGTCTTGATTCCAAGCTTCCGTCTCTTATTGTCAGAGGGCCAGAGTTGTGTCAATGACGGTCAAGGAAGTCATTGTGAGGCTGAGAAATAAGAAAAAAAGGTTGTGTCAAACGGTATGCTCACCAAAATAACTGTGTCGGTGATACTGTCCGCAGAAGACCTCTCAAGCAGAACTACAGAGGCTACACTGCAAGGTGCAAACCAATAGTTAGCCACAAAACGGCCCAGTTACAGCCCACTCAGAAGTACCTAGAAAAGCCTCTTGTGGTCAGAGGAGACCAAGATTGAGCATCAAGTTCCCCTCAAGTGTGAAACATGGGGTCTGGGGTGTTATAGTTTGGGTATGTATGGCTTCTGCAGGTGCTGGCTCACTTGCCTTCATTGATAACGTAACTGCAGAATTAATTCTGAAGTCTCCATAAGCATCTTATCAGCTCAAGTGCAATCAAATGCCTCCAAACTCTTTGGAAGGTGCTTCATCCCTTAGCAAGGCAATGATCCCAAACATACATCAGTGCTCTCTTTTTTTCTTAATGATGTTCTAAACAGTTTGTTTCGGTAGGCCTGCCTCATAATGGCTTCCTTGACTTTCATTTGCACAACCCTGGCCCTCATATCGACAAATGCCAATAACAGACTCCAAAGGCAATCAAAAGCCCAGAATCAAGACTATATACTGAAAACTTTCTTATACCTGCACTTAGGGAGTCATTGAATACATTTGACTCATCAGACATGGGGGGACTGTGTGTAAAAAAGGATGTAATTCCTACACTGATCATCCGATATGGATGTAAATACCCTGAAATTGAAGGTGTGCACGTTGACCTCGTATTCATCGTTTAATTTTAAATCCCATGTGTTGGAATACAGAGCCATGAGAACAGAATTTCTACCACTGTCCAAATACCGACTGCACTGTGTGTGAACGGGCTGTGGTATGTGAACAGGCTCTGGGTATATGTGAACAGGCTGTGGGTGTATGTGAACGGGCAGTGGGTATGTGTGAACAGGCTGTGGGTGTATGTGAACAGGCTGTGGGTATGTGTGAACGGGCTCTGGGTATATGTGAACGGGCTGTGGGTGTATGTGAACGGGCTGTGGGTATATGCGAACAGGCTGTGGGTATATGTGAACAGGCTGTGGGTATATGTGAACAGGCTGTGGGTATATGTGAACAGGCTGTGGGTATATGTGAACGGGCTCTGGGTATATGTGAACAGGCTCTGGGTATATGTGAACGGGCTGTGGTATGTGAACAGGCTGTGGTATGTGAACAGGCTGTGGTATGTGAACGGGCTGTGGGTATATGTGAACGGGCTGTGGAGTGTGAACGGGCTGTGGAGTGTGAACGGGCTGTGGAGTGTGAACGGGCTGTGGTGTGTGAACGGGCTGTGGGTGTGTGTGTTCAGTGTGTGAACATACTGTACGAACACGTGTTCAGTGTGTGAACATGCTGTACGGACACGTGTTCAGTGTGTGAACATGCTGTACGGACACGTGTTCAGTGTGTGAACATGCTGTACGGACACGTGTTCAGTGTGTGAACATGCTGTACGGACACGTGTTCAGTGTGTGAACATGCTGTACGGACACGTGTTCAGTGTGTGAACATACTGTACGGACACGTGTTCAGTGTGTGAACATACTGTACGGACACGTTCAATGTGTGAACAGGCCCTGCGGACACGTGTTCAGTGTGTGAACATGCTGTACGGACATGTGTTCAGTGTGTGAACATACTGTACGGACACGTGTTCAGTGTGTGAACATACTGTACGGACACGTGTTCAGTGTGTGAACAGGCCCTGCGAACACGTGTTAAATCCTGGCTGTAGCTCGGCTGTTAAAAGACAGCAATACGTTGTTAAAATAATTTCAGCAAAAATGATACAGCTGGACCTTCACAATGGGAAGAAAAATATAATTGGGCTTCATAATGAATGTGTAAGTGGGATTTACAGATTTGCCACAGCGGGCCCTTGATGACGATGGCCCATTTAACAGGACGGGGCCAGAGGCCAGTGGTGTGGTTGACACACACTCAGACACTGAGAGCGGTCTCTCTCTCTCTTCTCCTTTCCCTCTGTTTTTACTCTTTCCCCCTCTCTCTCTCTCTCCTGCTGCGTCTCTTCCTCCAGGTGAGACTGTGTCCCTGGTGGACGTGGACATTTCTCGCAGAGGGGTGAACTCTCCGCACCCCCCCACGCCTCCACCCCCTCCCCGACGGAGCCTCAGCCTGCTAGGTACTTCTTCTTCTCTTCCTCTTCCTCTTCCTCTTTCTCTATCCCTCTCTTTTTCCGTCCGCAGCAAGGTATGCAGAACCTGCCTTCTTACCTATACCTTTGGGGTAACGTTAGTCACATCTGCATCTGATTGGATTAATCACGATTTGAATCCGCGAAGGCTGATTGGATAATATAGGGTTTTTTTTTCCTCCAGTACTCTGTGTACTCAGTGCGGTCTCCATCTGCTGGGTGTAACAAATTAGCCTCTCTGCACATTTTGCTTGCCTGCTTATTGTAGGATCGTCCCAGATTTTTCTGTCCCGATCTTGGCTCGGAGTTTGCGAGGGAAGATGGCATTCCCGTTTGCTCGCACGCAAGCTCTGTCCTCAGCTGTCCTGTTCCACTTTTCCCTGTGTGGAGGCATTAGCATTCCAGTGTGGCGGTTTTCACGGCGCTGGACACTGTCTGCGAGCCCCTGGATGCTTCAGAACACGCAAATATCGCGAAGAGCCATCTCGTTTGCATAAACGGCAACTTGGAATTCATTGATATTTTCAGTTCTGCCCACTTGAGAATGGATATTGTTGATGAGCTGCCCTAGAGCATTGCTAGATGTGCTCTTCATATCTGTGTGTGTGTGTGTGTGTGTGTGTGAGCTGGCAATAGTGTTTCATGAGCATAGTTATGATGGTTGTTTTAAAAGGGTTTGAAATGGCCGGTCTGAAAGGCACCCGATTGTCCAGAATTCCAAGATACAAATGGTGAAAAGGTGAAATCCACCGTCCATATGCTGAAAATGGGTCCCCACCACACCTTCACAGTGGGTCTGGATGATTATATACTGTTTTATAACCAAATGGTGAACTCAACCGCTGGCCTCGCCTATTTTAAAATGTTATGGAAAGACCTAACCCTAAGTGTAACCCTAAGGCCGCACGTGATAATCACTACATTACCCATCATTCTTTCCGTAAGCAACAAGGAGCTGTGCTCACTGTGTGGGCATACATTTCATGCTGACTTGCTTGTTTTGATTATGGTGATTGTGATAATAATGATGATGATGATGATGATACCAGTGGCAGGAATTGGTCAAATAAAAACCCTTTTTCTTTTTGGGTGAAAGATTTTTAATGGCTCATTATGTGATGGTAAAAAAAATCACATATTTCTGCAAATGCATTTTTGCATCTGACTCGAGGTTGGTACCAAAAACTGGCTCTTGGTGAAGTGTGGGTGTTCATGTGAACTGGAGGTCTCCAGAGCTGGCTCAACGCATTGTTCAGGCTTTGGTACAGCCAAGCACTCTGAAAAGAAGGCTTGTATCGCCTAACAAGCACAATGGAAATTGTTTCTTTTCACCTGAAAAGGTTGCATGAAAAGGTTGCATGAAAACATACACTTCTAGTTTGAAACTTGACTTTTTATGGCAACGGGTATGCTATTTTTTGAGGACAGTAAGATCTGAAAGCATCTCAAACAAAAGTCATTTGATGTGACATTGTGGTGCTGGGTCCACACTCACCTTGTACCACTGACTGGTTGTTAAGCCGACTAAAGCCTCACAATACTATTCACTCTATGTTACATTTCTGTTCATAATTATCACCTGAATCTTGAAAACAAGTTTTCAAAGGCGCTTTCGTTTACTGGATGCTTCATTCATGCTATTTTTAAAAATTCCATTGCAAACTATGCTGTGGTATGAAACGAGATCGATGCACTTTTTAGTTTGAAGACGATGACATTGGGAGACCTTGGTTGCATGCGCGGCTTCGAGCCTGCCCTGTTTACCTTCTTATCTCGTATGCCGTAAAGTAGCGTGGGCGAGTCATGACATCACCCGTGCGTCATGGCAACAAATATCCCACCACTGACACCGATGCTGCGGGTTTTCTTCTTCTTTTTTTTCCCTTCTGTAAGTGGTGGTGGGTTTGGGCAAAGCTGCTGATATTCTCTTCACTGAATGAGCTCTGGAAACCCGTCGACAAAATGGCAAAAGCCGGTGTGCAGTCTGCATTACATAACTGCTTCCTCGCTGACAGTGCCTGGCACACAAGTCTCTGCCTATGGCTCGATACGGGGCTTGTGTATCCCAGCCCCGTTCCCTCTGAGTCGGGCAGGCAGGAGGACCTCCACAGTGTGTGTAACCAGGCACCAGACCAGGCCGGTAGATGTGTCTTTTTATCGGACAACACATCTCTTTACATAAAATCACCGTTCTTTTAAAATCCAAACCACACACAGAAAGTGTCTTGATCACATCAGCTACACCGAGAAAGAACAAGATAGTGTGAAAATTAACATACGTTCCGTACCGTCAAAAAAAAAAAACTCCTATATTGTGAATTTACACAAAAAAACTAAACTGAAGCAAATCACAGCTTCCTAAATTCACATTAACCTACAGCTTCACATGAATGTGAAGAAAATATAAACAAATGAATGAGCCGAAGCAACACCAATGTCAGTATCAAGCCAGTAGATGTGATAAGAAGCACCCTAACATTTATTTTCCAAATCCATTTACTGTTCCCTCTGTGCTTTGTTGAAAACACCTGCACTGTTGGGGTGAGAATTACCTGCTTAATGCCGCAAACCTATTACCGCAGCGAAATGAACCCAAACATTATGGCTGGCTGCTAATTATGGGTTGAGTTTGCCATTGTAATTTTTAGCAGGCGAGCCTATAATCAGATCCCCAACAGCAGTATCAGCTCGTTTGCAGAAACATGCTTCTCACCTCTCTCTCCGGGCCCAGATCTGGTGCCTGTGTGTGCGCGTGCGAGTGTGTGTGTGTTCGAGTGTGTGTTCTGCACCTGGTGCTGCTATATTTGGTGTGGTTTGATTCCAAGATTACAGCTGTCTGCCTACACAGCAACACAGCCTCCTGACGGGCTGAGTGCGATTGCGAATGCTGCTCTGACCTAGAAAGGCTCTCCTCTCTGCTCTCAGCAGGAAGAGAAGCATCCCTGTTCCCCCGCTTAACTGTGCCCCCCTGTTTGGCTACGCAAATCTATATGCACATTACTAATTATAGTGTATACAAGTATTTCTGTTAAAATAATGGAATATATTACAAACCACAATGCTGACATTTCAACATCGTCCTGCATGTTGCCGATACGCTAATTACTTTTGCATGTATCAGAACAACATTTATGAATTTGCTGTCAGTCATTTTCATATTTTAAACATGCCGAATAAAACGTACTGGGCCAGAATAATATTGTCATTGTCCGTATGAAAGTCATCACCAGTTGATCTCCCTCTCTTTTCATTTTGGCGCAAGTTTGCAGAAATGTTTTGCATGTTAGAAACTGTAGAAATATCTATCTGATGCTATTAGTGTATGTGTGCTGGCCACAAGTTTCCTTGATCTTATCACAATTACGACACATTTGGTACACATTGATTAATGGCAGAATAGCGGCCGGGAGTGAGGGATGAGGAAATACTCAAAGGGGAGGAACACATTCAGGTTCTGGCTCTCCATAGCTGACTGCTTTAGGGGAGCAGATTGTAAAGTGCAAATCTGCAAATTTCAGCTGATACAAAAAGAGAAAAAAAGAGTGAAAATGAGAACATTCCTCTTTCCTTTTTGGCCCCGTGTTGCTCACATGATGAGTTTTCATCAGTATTTCCCACGTCTGAGTGAAATCCTGTAACAGCCGTTGTTAGAAGTGCCACCTGAGATTGTACTGCTCTGTGTCCATTTGCTGCATTTTCTTGTCATTTCACCTGGAAGGGCCCTGTGAAATCTGTTATTCTTTAATATTTCTGTGTGTTTTTGATTTAACATTTTTAAAATTTGTATTAAGTTAATAGAAAATGTGACCTTGTTCACAATTGGTGCACGTTACATGCGATGCTAATCTACGAGACTCATGTGGGACACATCGTGTGCCATGCTAACCTATGGGACACATTGTGTGCTATGCTAACCCATGGGACACATTGTGTGCTATGCTAACCTATGGGACACATTGTGTGCTATGCTAACCTATGGGACACATTGTGTGCTATGCTAACTTATGGGACACATTGTGTGCTATGCTAACCTATGGGACACGTTGTGTGCTATCCTAACCTACGGGACACATTGTGTGCCATTCTAACCTTGATTAGCATATACAGACATTTAATAGATAACTGCGAGCAGTTATTGTTCCAAACGTTATTGTCATTACTATTGTTGTTATTGTTTTTTCACTGTAGAGACACTTCCTTACTTCCGTACCGTGGCGGGCAATATTCATGCACACAGGGGGGTGTGTTGGTAGAGTTGTTGCTTGAAGGTATGCTTCCACCAAAGAAGTAGTCTGTCAACTGGAACACCAAATGCCTGGTAATGGACTGATGAAAGATTACGTAAATGAAAGTCTCCTTCAGGCCATGCAGTTATTATTTTGAGGGAGGTTATTTTATGGGTATTTCAAGGCTCGTTTGCGTGGCTCCATTAGACTGCATTGAAAAGCGGACTGGGGCGGTTCTTCAACTCTTCAAAATGTGACAAAATTATTATTACTGATCCGCATGGTGGAAATAGTTTGGATAAATGGGTACAGGGAAAAAAAGAAAAAGTTATCCTTCAAACTACAACAGTTTGAACAATTGCATGTAGAAATGTAATCGCCTAAACATCTTTTCGAATATTGTATAGATTTCTAAAAAACTATGGGTTCAGTGAAGTTAATTTATATTAAACATGAAATTATGATTAAGCGTTGGAAGAATTTGATCATTTTGGGCTTTTTCCCACAAGTACGGGATGCCTCACTCTTGCAGTTTTGACGGTTGACGTGGTAATGGTTGAAGTGGTGATGGTAGACATAGTGACAGTTGACGTGGTGACGGTTGACGTGGTGACCGTTGGAAGTGGTGATGGTAGACATAGTGACTGTTGACGTGGTGACAGTTACCGTGGTGATGGTTGTGGGTTGTAGCCCTCGAGAGGCGGCGCTTCAACCTCTTCCCCTCTGTTCTGTTCCAGATGACATTGGGGGGCCGCAGCCGGGGTCTTTCCTAGTGCGGGTGGTGGGGGCTTCACTGCAGTCTCTGCCCCTGCCCTCCCTCCCCTCCCATTCCACCATCCAGCACAGCCTCAGCCTCAATGGTAAGAACACTGTGGGGTGGAGACGGTCAAACGGAGGTAGGGGGCAGTTATGGAGGGCAGTAGATGGGCAGTTGGGGGCAGTTATGGAGGGCAGAAGGGCAGTGGGGGGGCAATTATGGGAGGGCAGGAGAGGGGCAGTAGGGAGCAACAGATTAGGTTTGTAGTAATGGGGCACTGGGAGGGACAGACAGGGTGCAGTATTGGGGGCATTGAGGGGCAATAGAATGGTACAGTAAGGGGCAGTACAGCGAGATGCAGTGGGAGGGGTATAGTAAAAGGGGCAGTCCAAAGTGGATTGGACAGTAGGAGGCAATGTCAAAGCCAGGACTACAGGCACTGGAAAAGTCAGAAGAATTATTAAATTTATTCATTTATTTCATAACAGAGGGCATGTAAAGGACACAGTCACCTATACCTGTCTATGTTGGGGCATGATGTCCGTAATTCTTTCATTTGATTTGTCTTCTGAGTGACGGCAGTCATCGCAGTTTTTACCATTGTCTTCATCATCGTCAAGCCTGATCGCCATGATCACTGTTGCCATGATCCTCGTCATGATCATTACACAGGGCGGAATCACGTGTGTAAATCTCGTCTCTGGAGCGCTGATAGCAATACGGGTATGAACACGGATAAGTGGGATCAGTTTGTTCTGAATAATAGTGTAGGCGTATTGAACCTGGGCTTTTATTGAATTAATTTGGGTTATGAATGTAGGTATTCTGAAGTACAACAGGGAATACATCGACTGCCCTTTTCAGGGGGAGAGAGTAATGCGTCTGCTCCGCTTTGCTCAGAGTCACAGGCTGAATCAAAACAAAGAGGAAGTGGGGGGGTTGTGGGTTGCCTCTCAGGGACTGCTGTTAGTCCTGGGGGGGGGCACAAAACTTGGGGGGGGGGGGGGGGGGGGGGCGCGATTTCACTGTCATTGTCAATTGTCATTGTGCAATGGTAACGATTCTGGTGCATCGTAGGACCTGCAGGTCTGTTTATTTATTTTTTATTCTTATTTTCTAATCTTCCTGGAAAATGGCCACTGTACTGGGGGGCGGGTTGTGTGACAACCTGATTGTAAAACCTGTTATACTTTTTACATTTAAATTTAAACGATCGACTTAACTGAGCTTACACCTCCACTGCAGTGTTGTTTGCATCTGGTTATCCGCTAAAGGCTTGTGGTAAACCAGTGTCTATGACAGTTAGTGACTACATAAACTAGGGCAGCATTTGCATTCAATGACATGCCCTTTTGTTCTTAGACTGGTTTGTTTGTGTGGATGGAAATGAATTTGCATTGTTCAATTGCTGCTATCCCGTGGTAACCACAATGGAGATCATGAAACCTAGAATGGACCTGACCTGGGTCAAATACGTAATCGTTTTGGATTTAAATACTTTTCTGTGCTTTACTGAGCTTGCCTATTGGAACCTAAGAAATATTCACAAAAAGTGCAAACCCCACCTTCTAGTCCTCTTGGTTGGCTAAATTGCACCAGGCAAGATTAAGCGAGCACAGAAATGTATTTGAATTCAAAACAATTATTTGACCCAGGTCTGGACTGGCATTAGCTGTGATCCTTTCATTGTGATAATTATGGAACTGCGCTGGCACTAGTTAGCTCGATTACGCATTAGTGATGACTATTGAGTGCTTGGCTAATGCTAAAAAATGAATGCATAATCACAAACGCTACTAAAAAGACTAACATTTTTGATTCCAAAGTACAGTACAGATTCCTAAATCAACTCTAGACCCTTTGCTAGCTCTCTTATGCATGAACTACAGATGAAACATGGCCAAGAAACATTTGAGCGGCCAACTGTCCAATTACTTTTGGTCGCCCTAAAATTGGGGACACTATGTACAACAATAGCTACGATTCCTACACTGTTCACCCAATTTGGATGTAAAAACCCTCAAAAGCTAAAAGTCTGTACTTTAACCACATCATGATTGTTTTATTTCTATAACTGTCTGTTTGCTGGAGTACAAAATTTGTCACTGCACTGCATATAGAGTATGTCTGTAGATTTATGTTTTGTATATTTGTATTTGCGTGTGTGTGTGTGTATGTACATTTGATTGCACCAAATGGCCAATTAACATGGATAAGGATAGTGGGTTTCAATCAGTTCCACAGTATCCAGATTTAAAAAAAAAAGTTTTAATAATGAATATTTTATTTGTTCCATTTCATGTTTATTCGGCCTTATCCAAATATTTAACACACTATATTGGCTGATTGTCCTAATATATAGACTTTTTCGTCAATTGATCATAATACATACTGTTGGTGTTAAGTCAAATATTCTTTCTCGGGCAGGACGTTGTTAATGCTAATGGAATAAATTGTTGTGATGCACAAATGCTTACAGGTTATTGGGCTCTTGCTGCCTTGGCATTTGACTTCATGTCACTGTACCTTCACGCACAGGGGAGAAACCGAATATCTCTGGTATGAAATGTGAAATGTGTCTCCTGTTACTGGTCATGAATGTTCACAAAAATTTGTCATTAGATTCATGACCGTAACTGCAAATGATCGCGAATCAGTTTCAATTAGTCTTGCGTGGGGCCTGTGTTCCACTTTCAGCAAGTGAGTAGGCTCTGCGACACATTTTAACGAATCAAAGACCGATCTGGTAATTCTATTTGCTCTGAATGGACAGTAAATTTAAAGAATGCTAATGTTGCTCTAACTGAACTACCTGCTAGATGAAAGCAAGTAAAGTCTTCCGTTTTGACCACCGTGCCAGAAGGCTTCCTGTCTACTGTAGAAAACTGAACATCCAGAAATTTTACAGGTAGTTTGCTACAAACATAGGCCCAACTGCCATCTTCTCGAAGGTACTGTTATCTGTGCTTTGTGGACGTTCACTCATTTAATGTTTAACTGTGGCATTTGCATATCATACTCGGTGTCATCTTTTTTGATGTAGCATGTGTGTGTGAATTGTCAGGATGAGCCTCCTGTTTGCAAGAAAAGCAAGGGCATATTATTAGTATGATTACTTTTGTTATGTTCAAACCTTTTTTTTGTTAAGGACTGCTTTAACTACAGTATTATAATATCTTCAAGTCCAGATTTTCAGTCCGTTGTAAAGCCTTGTTCATATTATTGAGCGTAGCTGTAATACTTTTCAGTGAGTAAAAATGGAATAATACTTTGCAGACCTAATGTAACCGATGCTAAGATGTGGGGGTAGTTATTTTTGAGGAAGGATGGCTTGCTAGGCGTCGTAACCATGGTAAATGCATGTGGTGCCATACGAGTGAGCTTTGTGTTTGTGTTCCAGATACCTTCCTCCGGGCCCTCCCCCGCCCCAATCCGTCACAGGCGGATGCTCCGCCCCCCTCCCAGTCAGGCCCGCCCCCTCTCCTCTGTCCTCTCACCTGCCCCGATGCCAGCAGCTTTGCCACCAGCCTGAGAGAGCTGGAGAAGGTACACACACGTACTTGCATACACACACACACACACACACACATGCGTGCCTGACAGTCATCTGTACTAAGTGTGTATGCGTGCCTGACAGTGATCTGTACTAAGGGTGCATGTGTGTCTGGCAGTGATCTGTACTAATTGTGTATGTGTGTCTGGCAGTGATCTGTACGAAGTGTGTATGTGTGTCTGGCAGTGATCTGTACTAAGTGTGTATGTGTGTCGGGCAGTGATCTATACTAAGTGTGCATGTGTGTCGGGCAGTGATTTGTACTAAGTGTGCATGTGTGTCTGGCAGTGATCTGTACTAAGTGTGCAGGTGTGTCTGGCAGTGATAAGTACTAAGTGTGTATGTGTGTCTGGCAGTGATCTGTACTAAGTGTGTATGTGTGTACAGTGCGGCTGGTACTGGGGTCCTATGAACTGGGAGGATGCTGAGATGAAGCTGAAGGGGAAGCCAGACGGGTCCTTCCTGGTGCGGGACAGCTCCGACCCGCGGTACATCCTGAGCCTCAGCTTCAGATCCCAAAACATCACGCACCACACCCGCATGGAGCACTACCGAGGTGAGGGCCGAGGGCGGGCGCGTGGGACGGTCTAAAATTTACATTCCGCCTTTCTGAAGCCAGAGCCACAAGTGGCAAAAATATCAAAGTGTAACTGCCAGCTCAGCCTCTGCAGTCCACGAAGCGCTCTGAAACTCCCACCATGATCCTCAAAGTCTTCATCTCCAGTTCTGGCTGCTTTTTCGTATGAATGCAGGGGGTTTCAAAAAGTCATTTCAATTTCAAAGTGAATTGGCTGAATCTGAGAGGTTTTTTGGGCCAGCTTTTACTGAGGATTTCGAGTGCAGCCATAGCTCAGGGCTAAGCCAACGCAATCGCAACTGTTCTTTCACCCACCGTGTCTGGACGCATGTAACTGCTTACAGTGTATAAGTATAGTATGTATCATACATGAAAGTATAAAAACTTGCTTGGGTTCTCGTGTTACTGCCGGGGCGCAAGTCATGGCTGTGATTAGCCTACGCCCCAATGACACGGAAAGGTGCCTGCAGGTTAACGGATGTTTTTTATTTTGTATTTTCCCCACCTTTCTCCCGATTATATCAGCACCAATCACATATCAGCACTGAGAAATCAGCACCAATCACATGTTCAGCACTGATTCATCAGCACCAATCCCAAATCAGCACTGATATATCTGCACCAATCCCAAATCAGCACTGATATATCTCCACCAATCATATATCAGCGCTGACATCAGCACCAGCTATGTCGAGCGGGAGAAAGTGCGAATGAGGATGGTGTGAAGACAGTCTGGCGAGTGCAGAGTGAGGCGGATGAGGACACTCCATGTGTGGCTTAGCAGGCAGCCTGGCTAACTCCGATCAACCAGCGGCGGTCCTGGAGAACGATCGCCATCAATTACGTGTCACCCTGCCGGGGCTCCCGGCCGCACACAACGCTGATGCCCAGGGTTCGGGCCTGTGCTCACCCATGCGCTCATCCGTCCACTGGAACGAGAACATTGCCTTAGCTGGACAGACCACCGAGCACCCACGTTGATTTAAGGAGGGGTACGTCCCTCTGTTCTCTGGCCTGCTGTAGCCCTCCTTCAGTAGGGTGTGAAAGCGCCACTGACTCAGAGGCAGGAGACTCAGCGCACGCCTGCTGTAGCCGCAGCGATAACCGGCCTAGCGTGGGCGGAACAGCATAACCCACGCGAGACGCGGTTGCCGATCCGAAAAAGTGGGGGAGAGAGTTTTTTTTTTTTTTTCTTTCTTTCAACAGTTGAAAGCATAATTCAAAAACACGTAGAGGCAAATATTGAGTCCCCCCCCCCCCCCCCCCCCCCTCCCCCCTACCCTGAACGGAAGAGGAGGCAGCACAGACTTTGCCCTGGGCCAACGCTTTGAAGTTACGCGGGCTGTCGGCCAATCAGAAGACCCCGAAGCGAGTGCTGCTTGGCCTTGGCTGGGGTGGTGGTGGGGAATATCTGAGCGATAGGCACTGCAGATACCAGCTCTCGCCCCACTGCCAGCCACTCTCATCTCTCAGGACAACCGGCTGCTGCTCTCAGGGCTTGGATTTGGAGCTTTTCCGTGGTCGCGGCGACGCAAATGCATGTTTCCCCATCCCTGATGTGGGCTGCTTGAGGCTTTTTCACACCTACTCCAGTGTAGGAAATGAGCTGGCTTAAAAGCAAGGCTTACTGTTGCACGTAGACTGTTAGACTTCATGTGCAATAACAATTTCAATGTCATTTTTCATCATGCGCTTTATGCGTGTGAAAGTTGTGCATGTTGCATGTTTCTCCGTCTCTGATGCGTGTTACCAGCGTTACTAACGTGTTCGCGGTCTCTGGTTCTGTCCGTAGGTACCTTCAGCCTATGGTGTCACCCGCGCTTTGAAGACCGCTGCCACTCGGTGGTGGAGTTTATAGAGCGTGCCATCATGCACTCCAAGAACGGCAAATTCCTCTATTTCCTGCGTTCCCGTGTGCCCGGTGAGTGAGCCAATCACAGCGCACTGACCACAAGAAAAGGATGCGAAGGCCAAGTAGATTTCACGCACACACAAATATGATCGGAGATTAATTTACAAAAAGCAGCTGCATGTAATTCGATTTCAATTTGCTACCCTGTTTCAGTCTGTATGAGTGCACGTGATTTCTCTGTGCCGACTAATGTGGAGTTGCATTTCCCGTGGCTGTTAGAACTATTTCCTTACGACCGCTCACTGAAGCCCAGTGCAGTAGTTTGACTGAATCTGCAATCGTGGGACCCAAGTCATAACATTTTAATTGTGAGCCTGCGGAATCATATTGTTATCATACCGATTGGATTGTGGTATTGTTCCTGGTGAATCCAGCATAAGTGTATCTGTGCTGTGTTCAGTGTAATATTGTGTATGTCCTGTGTTCAATATAACATTATCTATGCTGTGTCCAATGTAATACTGTATCTGTGCTGTGTTCAGTCTAATATCGTGTATTTGCTGTGTTCCGGACCGTGTTCAGTCTAATATTGTGTATTGGGAGTGTTCAGGGCTGTGTTCAGTCTTTTACTTTGTCCTTTCTGTAATCAGGGTTGTGTTCATTGTAACATTGCATATTTGCTGTATTCAGGTTTGTGTTCAGTGTGACATTGTGCATTTGCTATGTTTAGGGCTGTGTTCAGTATATTATTTTGTCTCTCTCCTGTGTTCAGGGTAATATTGTCCTTCTCCTGTGTTAAGGGCTGTGTTCAGTGTAATATATTGTCCTTGCTGTGGTCAGTGTAATATTCTGCATGTGCCGTGTTGAGGGCTGCGTTCAGCGTAATGCCATGTATGTCAGGACCGCGTTCAGTGTGTTGTTTTGTCCTCCCCGTGTTCAGGGTAATATTGTCCTTCTCCTGTGTTAAGGGCTGTGTTCAGTGTAATATATTGTCCTTGCTGTGGTCAGTGTAATATTCTGCATGTGCCGTGTTGAGGGCTGCGTTCAGCGTAATGCTGTGCATATCAGGACCGCGTTCAGTGTGTTGTTTTGTCCTCCCCGTGTTCAGGGTAATATTGTCCTTCTCCTGTGTTAAGGGCTGTGTTCAGTGTAATATATTGTCGTTCTCCTGTGGTCAGCGTAATATTCTGCACGTGCCGTGTTGAGGGCTGCGTTCAGCATGTCAGGACCGCGTTCAGTGTGTTGTTTTGTCCTCCCCCACATTCAGGCCTGCCTCCCACGCCGGTGCAGCTCCTGTATCCCGTGTCCCGCTTCAGCAACATCAAATCCCTGCAGCACCTGTGCCGCTTCCGCATCCGGCAGCTGGTCCGGATCGACCACATCCAGGAGCTCCCCCTGCCCAAGTACGCCCCCGATAACCCTTTATTCCTCTTCGTGTCAGGCAATCAAACTCAACCAATCAAATACTATTTATATAGCACAGTTCATACAGGAAGCAAATGCATTTCTTTTCTTTTTTTTTTTTTAATGAAAAAACAGCTGCGTTTCTTCCTTTCTTTAAATAATGTCAGTATCAAACAGAAGCCTTGTTTCCCCCCCCCCCACAGAAGTGTTGGTAGTTTTGTTCCGTTTTTTGTTTACATGTGCACGTGATCATTATCATCCTCTCCCTCAGATCTCTGATCGACTACCTAAGGAAATTCTACTACTATGACCCTGAGGAGGAGATGTACCTGTCAATCAAGGAGGCCCGCAGAGGCATGGGGGTGGAGCCAGTGGTGGAGTCTCAAACGTAGCTGTTGGAATTCTGCTGGCTCAAGTGAGTGTGTGTTGGTGGATTGTTTGTTGGTTCAGTCCGCACCATAGCATAGGAATGGCATGGTCACATGCACTGTAGGCAGTTGAGTAGTTTTGACTGTGTTTGGAGCATTGTAGTCAGTGTAGTTTAGTGTGCTTAGTCTAGGCTAGTGTTTAGAGAGACAGGTAGAGGGATAGATAAATACTTTATTGATCCCCAGGGGGATATTGGGTTGCCTAGATTAGTATGTGGTTTTGGATGGTGTTTAGTGTATAATTTTATGTTTTGGATGGTGTTTAGTGTATAGTTTAGTATGTTTTGACTGGTGTTTAATGTATAATTTTGCATGTTTTGAATGGTGTTTTGTGTATAGTCTTGTGTTTGGGGTGATGTTTAGTTTCGTATGTTTTTGATGGTGTTTAGTGTATACTTCTTTGTGTTTTGAATGGTGTTTAGTGTTTAGTTTTGTGTGTTTTGGATGGTGTTTCGCGTATAGTTTTTGGCGGTGTTTAGTGTTTAGTTATGTATGTTTTGGATGGTGTTTAGTGTGTAGTTGTGTTTTAACTGGTGGGTAGTGTTTAGTTTTGTGTGTTTTGTATGATGTTTAGTGTATAATTTAGTGTATTTTATATGATGTTTAGTTAATAGTTTTGTGTGTTTTGGCTGGTGTATACCATTTTGTTTTGTGTGCTTTGCTGGTTTTAAGGTGTACTGTGTACAGCTTGTGTGTACTGTTTATTTTTTGTGTGTTTTGGCTTGTGTATACTGTTTAATTGTGCGTGATTTGGCTGGTTTTTAGGTATACTGTGTACTGCAGGTGTGTACGGTTTAGTTTTGTGTGTTTTGGCTGGAGTATAACTTAATCTCTGCTTTCCCTTTTGACAGGGTTTCTCTCAGCAGCCTTGGACACTGATGGTGGGCAGTCTCACTCCACATGTGGGCTTGTCACCCACAGCAGCCAATCAACAATCACGGCTGACTCTATCAAAATTGTGTTGGTAACAGGGACCGTGATGGTCCACCATCCTCCCTTTTGGACCAATGGGGAAGGGAAGGGGGTGGAGTTTGGCATGTTGCTAGAACAGAAATCAGAAAAAAAAAAAAACTGTGAGCGCGATCCGACCTTGCGCTGGGGGCTACAAAACATTTGATGGCTAGGACCCTGTTCTCACAACGTTGCTGAAACCCCCCCCGCAGAACTTCTGAACATCGCAGCAGCTTTTTGGAAAGCTGCGCGTTAACGAAAACTTGAAACTGAAGCCGCTCCACAGCCGGAGACCAGGCGGACATGTGACACGCTGGAGGCCGACGTCGTGACCAACCGGAAAAACGCAAATGTGAATAGCTGGAGAATAGCTCTCTCCCAGCACCTGCTGAAATGGGCGTCCTCTTCGGATTGACTGCTTCCTGGAGCAGAGTCCGATTCTGGACCAGAGGCTTTATTTATTTGTCTGTTTAGTTTGATAGAATGTAAGTCCCTCTTCCTCTCTCCTCTCCCAATAAACCTGGCCACATCTGGTTCATTTTGAAGGGCCGAGAAAAAAAAAAGAAAAAAAAACAAACAAAAAAAAAAACTAGGTGTTTTTGTGTTTCTTCTCCGCCGGTCGGCACCTGATGGATCGTTACCCCCTGAAACTTTCGTAAAAGACTGGATGGCCAAAATGACAAAGAGAAGTGTGTATGTGTGTATAGGTATGTGTGCGTATTGGGGAGAAGATGGCTAAAGGCTGCCATGAGACGCCAAGATGGCTGCTGCTTCAGACCTGAAAGTGCGATTCCTTGTGAAAACTCCGTTGTTCGTTGAGGAGGAATGCGTAAAAGGATGGTCTCGTGCCGAAAAAGGAAAATAGTGCTACTTCTACTGGAATATTTACAAATGTTATTGTTTTACCCATAACTGTAATGGCCCGTCCCACCCCCACCCCATGCAAGATCCATGTCTGCATTAAATACTGTCAATCAGATAACAACAAGGGTTTTTTTTTTTGGTTTGTTTGGTTTTTTTACAACAAAAAAAATAAGTGAAGGCATGTACGATTTTGTGGAATTGCTTTTAAGAGTCAACGGTTCCTTTCAGGTCATGGTGCATCATATCTCATAATAAACCTTAAACAAAAATACACGTACGTCTCTGACCTGGACTTAGAGGGATCCATTCACTGTTGCCCAACTTTTTTTTTTAGATTGTCACAGTGGTGTTGTGTTGTTGAGTTCTGACATACTTTTGAAAAGGAATTTGAAATGCTGCATTTGGTTTGGATTTTAGTTTATGGTAGTCATTCTCACCCTGTCAGTCCAACTCAAGGTTGTGCGTTTTTGCCCCAAACTAACACCTGTCCAGCATGTCATTCACTTCGTGGTACACTCTTACAGATTTGCAGCCAAAGCAAGACCATTTATGAACAGTTATATACTCCATTTGCTGGTTTTTCGCACCAAAAATACACGCCATAATTTTTGAAGCATATAATTAGGTGAATCTTTTGGGGTATATTTTGTGCCACTTGCAATGCTAATGAAATGGAACAATATTAATTTGAAATCGTTAAATAACTGATAACTCACAATAAATATCTTATCGATTGCTACAACAGTATTAAATAAAACAAATTCTGCAATTTGTTTGCCAGTGACAAAGGTTGTACTGGCAAACTGGCAAATTGCTGTTCCAATAACAATAGTTACCATTAATGACCAAATAATGCAAATGCTACTTTTTACCACAAAAGAGGAAATACACTTAAAACTATATCAATATGAGTGAAGGGAGAAATTCTAAAACTTACTCCTGCTGGTCTGATTGGGTTTCTTGTCCACATATTAGCTATACAGCATTGCCGTGAATTTATGTGGCACACATGTAAATAGTATTTTTGTTGATCACATTTAGCGGCTTGCTAAAATCACTTTTCATGTCAAGACAAAAAAAATTGTCTTTGGGTTTAAAATGGGTTAAATGCACTCTAAGCTAGGGTGTATTTACTGTGACATTTAATGCAAGCTTAACTATTAATTATACTGTATATTTTGTTAGTCTGTGTCATATACGGAGGCGTCTTTTGTTATGGCAAATACAGTATACTGCAATTAACATATTTTGGCTATTTATACACTCCAATGCTGGTTATTTGTATCTCAGCAACTCCAAGATAGATAACTTATATGACAGTAGACAAACATTGAGGGGTATAACAGGCTATATAAGGAACCAATTAAAATGACCATTTAAAATACTTTGTGACATCACAGCCAGACGTAACCAATAAGAAAAAAACTGAATGATGCTTTGCTTTGGAACGCTCTGGTTTTGAATCTTGCCTTACCTCTGCTGCTATGAGTTGCATGGATCTCCGGAATGTTTCATTTATTCATTTTTATTGTGTGTAGGATAATGGGGAAACAATATTGCATTTTATTTGAACTGGGCATATACAATAGTTAAAATAGTTTTTAACCATTAGTTTAAAAACAAAAGAAAAAAAAGAAGAAGAGACTGAGGTCCTCTTATACCCTATTATAAGGTCTCTATACGTGAGTCTTTGTTTGGCTAAAGAGGAGTCCACACTCGGTCTCAATGCCTTTATTTGCTGCAGATTGACAGGAAACCACAGACACTGCGGCCCTCCAGCTTCACACCCCTGATTTAGACACTTCAAAGCACGTACTTTGTTCATTGTTAGCTGGGTCAGACAGGCATGTGACAGGTGGCCATGCTTTGTCTCACACAGCATGACATATGGTGCCAAGGGGCCACCATTTTGCATAAAAGGGGCTATATGGATTTATTAATACCATTTATGAACACTTAACACTAATATTCATCCATATTACGCAGCAGAAAAAAATCGCAATTTCTCACGCGAACTGGTCCACTTGCACAACGTAACATTAATTGACGAGGGCCCATGTGGTCTCGTTAAAATTGGCAGCGGTGGTGACGCGAGGCTGTCCTCTCGCTGTCAGCCTCAAGTCGATTAAGTTTACGAGTGTATCGCAAAAATAGGCGCACTGTCGTTAAGTGGTTCATACTACTGTGGTTTATTTAATTATGTCTCCATGTTTTTTCCCCTGGTATGTCGACGCAGGCATGGCATTTTGTCGCTCCTTTTTGACTAATGTTTTCCTTGGCATTTTATACTCGTTGGGCATGGGGTTGGGGCATAATCGAGAGGAAATGTCAACAATCTCACTTACACTTTCCCTGCAAGCATACGATTCAGGTTTGGAGACATCTGGTGGGCTGCCGCGTAGCTCATCCTACTAAGACAGGGGAAGCGCGCCGTGGTCTGGAGGGCGACCCAAAATGTGTTCGCCAGTCCAGCAGAGCGGCGCAGTTGGCCGTGGTCATGGTTTCATTCTAATCACGGAGATGCAAGTCGTTTGATGAAGGATTGGCAAGGTGAATTGCTTCCCGTGACTTTGAAATTAGCCAACCATTTCAGACCCAAGAAACAGGTGAGGTGGGATAAATGTGTGATCATATAATGAAATTAATCGATTAAAGGCCAACTGGTGGGATTAAGGTTTGCACAATTAGTTTTCCCATTAGCGTCGTTGATCAAGGTCAACAGATTAAAAGAGATTACATTTAAAACGTGCCTCAGTTTCAGTGTATCTAACCACCCTAGCTACGAAGCTCTGATTAGAGAGAAAGTAATTGTTATCGGTTCGCGGCATCGGGTATTCAACCGTCCTGTGGAGCAGGGATGTCCTCCCAATTTATCTTACTGGAAAGTTGGACATCTGTAGCCTACACCGGACGGGAGCATTAATCAAGGTAAGGTGAGTTACATTATCTTATGCATGTCGTCAAATCATGAATCGTTCCGAAAAAGGTGTCATTTCGTGTTATTTTCAAACATGCTGCCTACGGGTAACTAGTTCGATAACTTGCTGAATCTATTTTTGCCAGCAGACCGAGTATCAGAGGTAGTTTGCAGTGTAGGCCCAGTCCTGCAATTTTGTGTGTCAATCTTTCAAATATGTCGATGCCTCTTTCCTGTTTTCACATGGTACGTTATTTTTTTCAAAGTCTGGTCGCTGGTCGCTGAAGCTGAAACATTTATGGAAAAACGATGCGTGCTTACGTACTGTAAACAAACCAACCCCTGCACTGTGTCGGTCAGGGAAAGGGAAAATGTAGAATTGTGGAATTTCAGCATGTTTCATCAATAAACATAAGTGGCATGTTTTGACAGATTACTACCAATAGATTAAAAAAAAACAATCCGAGTTCTGCGTACATAATATGAAGAGAGACAAAAAACTGCTCAAGACCTATCTTGAGGTGGCACGGCCAGATTAAACAGCCGCGAGCCGTACTAATGCATGTGCAGACAGTTGGCTTCTGAAAATCTGAGGAGCTGTGTATGCTGGTTTCTCTTCCTACTGATATAACAATATCGACTTCTCCCTTATCTAAATATGCTCTGTCCAATTTGTTTTGTGCTCAAAGATTTTTTCCATCAGATTGATGACTGTGGAAATCCCCCCAAAACAGCAGGCCTGGCTGTTTAGTTAATTAGGGATAGATGCTTCATTGCAGGTGGTCCCATCAAATCTTAAGCAGTTTTGGCCCAGTGACCATGTCCTTACAAAAATGCCTTCTAGTACAGCACTATTTGCACATAATTATAAACACACTATATAAGATACCCTTCCAGTTGGGATTATCAGAAAATGGGTTTGCAGGGGTGAGTTAAGGCCATACAGCTGTGTCTAACTTAGGAATGGAAGTTAGGGCTTGGTCCATAGACCTCTTTCCTTGAATTGTCTGCTCCTATCTGGAAGTATGGCAGGAGGAGATAAGTGGAGGAAAGGAGGATGAGCTTGATTGGAGTCCACCTTTGGCAAATTGAATTGACTGGCCGTAGTTTAGAAAGGCGCACACACCTATGTTTATTATGTCCCACAATTCACACTGCGTGTCAGGACAATAACCTCAGGTCAGGACAGTGAAGTCCAAGGAACTCTTGTGTAGACCTCCGTGATAAACTTGTGGTGAGGCATAGATCAGGGCAAGGGTATAAAACCATTTATAAAGCTTTGCCCAGAAGGACGACCGTCTTAGCAGCACTCCATCAATCAGGCCTTTATGGTAGAGTGGCTCGATGGAAGCCACTCTTGAATAAAAGGAATATGAGAGGCCTCTTCAAGTTTGCCAAACAGCATTTAAAGGATTCTTGAGAGCATGAGGAAAAAGATGATCTGGTCTGCTGAGACAAAATTTTAACTCTTTTGGCAAAACTCCAAGCACTATGTCTGGTGAACACCATCCCTACAGTGAAGCATGGTGGTGGCAGCATGGTGGAGGATGAATGCAGCCAAATACTGCAGGGGTGGCCTGTAGCGTAGTGGTTAAGGTAAATGGCTGGGACACGCAAGGTCGGTGGTTCTAATCCCGGTGTAGCTACAATAACAGCCGCACAGCCGTTGTTCCCTTGAGCAAGGCCCTTAAGCCCTGCATTGCTCCAGGGGAGGATTGTCTCCTGCTTAGTCTAATCAACTGTACGTCGCTCTGGATAAGAGCGTCTGCCAAATGCCAATAATGTAATAATGTAATGTAATGTAATACTGAGAGAGAACCTGCTCCAGAGTGCTCGCGACCTCAGACTTGGGCGACAGTTCACTTTTCAGTATGACAATGACCTGAAGCACACAGTCAAGACAACGCTGGAGTGGCTTCAGGACAAGTCTCTGTCTGGGCTTTGGCTGGGCCACTCAAGGACAGACTTAAACCTCATTGAACATCTGTGGAGAGACCTGAAGATAGCAGTTCACACTCTTCCCATCCAATCTGACTGAGTTTGAGAGGATCTGCCTGGAAGAATGGGATAAACTGCCCAAAGCTGTAATTGCTGCCAAAGGAGCTTCTACGAAGTACTGAATTGAGGGTCTGAATACTTATATAAATGAGTTTTTGATTTAAAATGCATTTACAAAAAATTCTAAAAACATGTCTGCAAAAAGTGTAGGGATCTGAATACTTTCTGAAGCCATTGTATAGAAGATCTGGAGACTGCTTCCGCTTACTGGTTCAATGGATTCCTCAGGGAGCTGCTCAGTGGTGCAAGAAGCCAATTTATGGAAGCTGCCTTGTTTGATTGATGCACTTTGCCCATTGGGCTTTTTAGCACCAGAGCATGCGCACAGGGTACCTAGGAATTTAAAAAATCTTATCTCTTCTTCTGTGCGGCTCCATGGGGAGTAATTGGTTCTGTGTGAAGACATTTTGGAATTGAAATGTACTATCCAAAATGGTCTAAATTCTCTGGAGTGAAATCATAGTTTTGAATGGACTTCAATGAGAAAATTACCTTTTTGGCACCAGAGGCTTAAAACACTGCAATACCTCTGGTAACTGCAGGAGTCTGCAAGCTTCTGGGAGAATGTGAATCCCTGGTCCCCTGTTTTCCACCCCCGCTTTACCTGGGAGTCTGGTGTGAAAACCGTTTGGCCAATCAGTAGCACTACGTGTTGAGTTAATTACCCAGGAGGAAAGAAATCCAGGGCTGCATTTGGATTCGAGGGCCAGATTATATGATCCCTGGGGTAGAGTGTATATGTGTATAAAAAAAAAAAAAACCTGTTTTGAGAATTCATCCAAATCTACCATTTATGGGAACTCTGGCAGACCCAGTAAGGTAAAAATGACTACTGCTGTATATACAAAAACCAAAACAAGCTATTTGTTTTTTTTTTGTGTTTATTACTATTTTTCATGGTTGGAGAGCACCCTTTCAGAAAAGTGCTTACACATTTGCACACCGGTTTTGGTCAGAACTATAAATTAAATGCAGGGATTTCCCATAGATAATTGGAAGCATTGCAATGGAGATTTAAAACTACAGTTAAATAAAATTTTAAAAAGTCAAATTTAAATCCCAATTTTTCCTCATCTAGCAATAAAATGACTTAAATTAACATTTCTGTACCCCCCACATTTTAAAGCAAGGCATTTCCTTTAAGACACGTTACCAATGTACTCATTTATGCATGTATTTATTTATACAACAGACATCCCGGAGAAAGCATGGTGCTTTACCAATCACCCTCTGTCTCTACGCTCTTCAAACTCGGGTGCAGTCGGGTGCCTCAAACCCAGACAATAATTTACATGATCATAGGTTACAAAAACGTTTTTTTTTTGTTTTTTTTAATAGAAAAAGTTACAGTTTGTTATACAATTTAGTGGCCAAAACGCAGCCAAGTTTTCCGGCTTTTTTTTTTTTTTGTTTAGTTTTTTTTCTGGGAAATCAAACGTCGAAGTACGCCAAGTCGTCGGTAAACTCCGTGACGAGCCTATCGCGCTCGTAATCGCAGCTCGGTAAGCGCACTCGAATGCTTTTCGAGCGCAGTAACGACGGGTCTGGGATAACTACGCGAGTCCAGGAACGCGGCGTTGGCGTGCGGTTACAAAAATCAGGACGATTCATTCCCGTAGTGTTGCGTCATCAAGGTTGGCGTTCATGTGAAATGGACACCTTTACATGGAGCACAAACCCTCCCCTTGTCTACTCCATCCATTTTGGCTTGAGGGGGAACAACGTAACGTATGCACTTGTATATACAAACACGCACTCTAATGGAAGTGTGTATATATATATATATATATATGTATATATATGTGTGTGTGTGTGTATGCCCCACCCACCCCCCTTTCATGCAAACAAACCGAACCTCTGGTTCCAAACTGTCCAGTCCAAGCTGCTGGTTCCAGAGGAGTAACATACAATTAGAAACAAAAAGGCGATGCATATAAAAGGTGATAGTCTCGTTCGTCTCCCAGGGGAGCTGTCCGTCCATTGAAAGAGTAGATTAAATAAAAATGTGTACAGGTACAGGTAGGAGAAGCCCCTCCCCCCGGAAAGGGGAGGCGGTCTCAGGTGAGCGCCCCGCCCCAGGTGCCCCCCCCTCCCGCGTCGGGCTTGTGCTTGCGGGGGCCGTCCTGCGAGGGGGAGCCGTTGAGCAGGGCGCCGGTGGAAGGGGCGGGGCCGTGGGGGTCCGGGCTGGGTAAGGGGGAGGAGCTGGACGGGAGCGTGTTGGGGCTGCTGGGCTTGTCGCTTAGCGACTCGCTGTCGGAGGCGGGGCTGGTGTTGACGCCATCGGAGTGGGCGGAGCCGGAGGCGGCGGAGGGGTGGGACAGCTTCAGCCGTTTCCGTGGCGGCTGGACGCAGTAGCGCAGTGGCAGGGGGCCGTTCTGCTGGAGGTACACAAATTATTCACTCAACTGAACATGAAGCCAGCAGCCGTACCATCGTGCACCCAGCTCAACGGCTGAAGCTAAGCGGGTTAGTACTGGGATGGGAGAGCTCCAGGGAAAACTAAGTTGCTGCTGGAAGTGTGTTGATGGGCTAGTTGCTCTGGTGTCCTGGTTAGGGAGGACAGACTGGGGGAGGGTTCTATGGTCCTGGGGGTGTGGAACAGGTAGGGCAGTGTGGTTTTGGATCTAATGACCCCTTGGCAGGGCTGAGAGTGTTACTCACTTACCCGTCTCCATGTGTAGATGTAGGCGATGTCGATTAGGGTGTAATAGTCTTTGAGAGGCTCGCCTTCATACAGAACCTCAATCTGGGGGAGGGAGGGAGGGAGGGAGAGAGGGAGAGAGGGAGAGAAGAGTCGGTACTCAGCATGTCAGCATTGCTGATTCTTGGGAGAAACAAACCTAATCCTATTCCAAGCTGTTGGGGGGTGACTGGTAACTGTTCTTACCCTGTAGTTGTTGGATGTGAATGGTATGGGATCTTACCCTGTACTTGTTTGGGATGTGAATGGTCTGGGTTCTTACCCTGTAGTGGTTGTTGGGGGTGGGAATGGTCTGGGTTCTTACCCTGTAGTGGTTGTTGGGTGTGGGAATGGTCTGGGTTCTTACCCTGTACTTGTTTGGGATGTGAATGGTCTGGGTTCTTACCCTGTAGTGGTTGTTGGGTGTGGGAATGGTCTGGGTTCTTACCCTGTACTTGTTTGGGATGTGAATGGGCAGAGTTCTTACCCTGTAGTTGTTGGGGATGTCCATCTTGCTGCGCAGAAACTTGGCCAGAAGCATGACGGTCATGGCAGCTGGACAACGAAGGAAGCGTTTACTGTTGGGCTGGAGAAGGAGCAGAGGGGTGAGATGGGAAGGGTGAGCGATTTTGACAAACGGGGGCCCCCCAGAGACCAGACCTGGGTCAAATATGTAATCGTTTTGGATTCAAATATGTTTCTAAACTTTAGTGAGCTTGTCTGCTGTATTGGAACCAACGACATACTGCAAACACAACGTTCTGGTCCTCTTGGTTGGCTGAATTGGATGAGGTAAGATCAATTGAGCACAGAAAAGTATTTGAATGAGTATTTTAAAACAATTTTGTATCTGGTAAATGGTTGGCATTTATCCAAAGCGCTGTACAATTGATGCTTCTCATTAACCCATTCATACACACACTCACACACCAACGGCGATTGGCTGCCATGCAAGGCGCTGACCAGCTCGTCAGGAGCATTTGGGGGTTAGGTGTCTTGCTCAGGGACACTTCGACACAGTCCGGGCGGGGGGTTGAACCGGCAACCCTCCGACTGCCAGACAACTGCTCTTACTGCCTGAGCCATATCTGACCCAAGTTTGCCAGGGACACGGGGTTACCCAAAGATATGGGATGTAGAGGGTAATGTGCAGATAAAACAAATTCCCATTTCAATACAAACAAGAGTGCTCCAGCGGAATCATTTTCCTCACCCAGGAAAAATTCTGTTTTTGGGTCTCAATCACAGGTGGCCACTTTAAAATGTAGACAGGTGCACACAGAAAACATTTCTTAATAAATACCTTCTCTCGGTCTGCCTCTCTGGAGTCCGGGGCCTTCTTGTCGTTTCTGTGAGAGAAATGAGAGACCAGCATCCGTGACTCACAGGAGGGGAAATGGTGTCATGTCAAATGGCAAACAGGAAGAGCAGTTCTTACACCATGCAAAAGCTAGTCCTTGCAAAGCAGGAACTGTTACATGCGTTTCTCTGTTACGACATTTAAACTAGGCTAAAGGCACTCTGGACCACCCCCGGGTCAGGCATGTAATTGTTTTGGATTCAAATACTTTTCGGAGCTCGATTGATCGTGCCTGGTGCAACTGAGCCAACCAAGAGGACCAGAAGGCGGCATTTCATATACACCGGACAAGCTCAGTAAAGTGTAGAAAAGTATCTGAATAAAAAAAACAATTACATATTTCACCCGGGTCTGGTCGGGACTTGGTGGAAGGTGTGTGAGCGTGAGGAGAAAGGACAGGCTGGGTACGTACTTCTTCTCCTGGTGGAACTCGATGGAGAGGCTGATGATCTCGTCCTCCTCCGGGACCCTCACCTCCTCCCTCACCTCCCCATGGCCCTCCCTGACGGCCTGAGCTTCTGGAGAGGAGGAGGAGGAGGAGAAGGAGGGCAGGGTCACAGACAGCACTTAAAGTACAATAGGTAAGAGAACATTGTTCCAAGACCATTGGAAATCCCTTCCTATCATTTACTTTTTTTTAACAGCATACTGAGTTTGGGAACCACTGCCCTAGACCACAGAAATGCATTACAACTGAAACAAATGTGCGCACACACACACACAGATACTTGTACCAAACCCCATATCCTCTCTCCACACACATACACACAGATGATGAATATTACACCAGGATGGAAATAGCGTTCCGGTTTTAATGCCTCTTTTTTACCATCAACCACAGGGTTTGCTGTGTAGAAGTCCCGCCTTCGTTTCATCTCATCTGTCAGACACAAGCGATGAGAAGGGAATGTAAGACAGGAAGAGATTCCAGAGCATCGCCAACAGGACTCCGTAAACAAAATGGCTGGGTTAATTATTCAGGGAAATCCTTATCGTATACGCAATGTCCTAATGTGGCTATCCTTCATTTTCCTGTTTTGACGGATTTGTCTGTGGTGACCGGTGGTCACAAAAGATCGTTTTCACACTCCAAATAACAATCTCTCATTCTGCATGCAAGCTCCTGCGCCTGTGTCATCGCATTTGAATACACAGCAGGATTCTCGCACCGGACACTACCAGTGGAAAAGGGCATATAGAGGAGCAATTAGAGAACACAAACACACTGAATTGATATTGCTGGATATGGCTGGGCGATCAGCAGCGATGAAGCACGCCGTGGATACTCAAATCTGGCCCTTGAATCCAAATCCGTCCCTTGGTTTCTTTTCTCCCAGGTAATTAGCTTAACAATTAGTGCCACTGATTGGCCCCACTGGCTTCAGGCTGGATGATGAACCAGCAGTTCTCGGCCCTTAATTTGAGTGACGGGGCCTTACACCTTCGCACTCACCTCTGAAGAGCCCTGGGACCAGCTTGTACACAATGTCCTGCAGGGTTTTATCTGACCTGTGGGAGAACAGCACAGTTAGTGGCCGCAACGGAGAGCTTTTTTTCCATTCTTGCCGCGTGATGAGCACTGACACGCAGTCACATAAGGTGAAGGAGGCCCAGGAGTCCTAGCTTGTATCAACGCTATAGTGTCATGCATTACACTCGCAAAAAAGCTGGCACTTGTCCAGGCTGTCGGTCTTGATTTAGAAAACACATTTACATTTAAATAAGTGCGTGGCATAACCCCACAGGTTGTTTACAGTATGTGGGAGGCAGTTATGCGGGAGTTCAGTTTCACAACACAAGAACACTATTCGTGTCGCCATTGTTTCGCATCAAGGAAGTCAATACAACAATATTTTCCCTGCCAACAATTCACCCATCTGCAGAATGCATGTGTATCTGAATGTTTTACTATGGTCTGATCCAGTACAGCCGACTGATCTCAGTCTGCGGGCTGCAGCAGGTAAAAACAGGATTATGTCAAACGCACTTACCTGATGCTGAGCATGGGCCGACTTTTATGGACCTTGACATCACACCTGGGACAAAATTTATTGGTCTCCAGGAAGCTGACGATGCAGGATTTGCAGACTAGAGGAAAAAAGAGGGGGGGGGGGTGTAACACAGAGGGACTGGTTTTGCTCAAGGCAAGTACAAGCTCATCTCACTGGAATATAGATAAAAGATATAGATCCAAAAAGAAACTATCCACACAAAACAGTGCTAATTCAATTATCAGGTAAGGTCACATTCGGTCAATAATGGCAGACCATTTATTCCCATCATTCAGCATCGACCAAACCAAGTGGCAAAATCACCATTTAACAATTTAGCAACATGAATTAAGTCTTCACAACAAAAGCATATATGAACTGAACTGACGGTTTATGTGATTTTCCCTCCTTCACTGTGAAGGACTTTCAGGTCATGAGATACAAGATATACATATCAGACCTGGCGCTAAAGTGTCATTGTTTTGGATTCAGATTATTAGACCCAGGTGCGATCATCCTTCCCGCTCCATTGATGAATGAATGGAGGAATGGTAAATGGACCATTGCCATGGCAATACTCACAGGAGTGCAGACACTCCACGATGGTGGTGGCATCGATGAAGTAGCCCACACACAGCGGGCAGGTGAGGTTCGGATTGAGCTCTGTGATCTTAATCAGCGTAGTTTTGTGCATCTTATCCAGGGGGCAGCATCTGCAACGGAGGGTATGAGAGCAGTCCACACATCAACACCAGCCTTTTACCAGATTACTATATATATATATATATATATATATATATACATACACACACACATTAATTTTGCTGTGCATTTGTAGCTGATCTCCAAGTAGCCATCACATTTCCACACAGTACAGTATCTGTAGCAAGTATGAAAATGTTTTTGGTTTTTTTCCCCCATTCCCAATTTGTATATTTACGGGCTGTTCTGTACCTATTGTTATTGCGCTATTGCTTTATTATTTGCCGTGTTATTTTGCCTCGCATTATCTGCATCTTACACATAATCAAAAGTGTGGGATACAGGCAAAGGGACTGGTGAGCAGAAAGTACAAGCGTGTACCTGTGAAGTTTGTCATCATTTTATTAAAATGCGGGTGCATGCCACCTACTGGTAAACATTGAGTTTTTGCCAGAAAATGGACGTTAAGATTGTTTTTGTACAATGCACATGCTAAAGCAGCTAGCCGTAAGTAATTTTACAGGTAGGCCTATGCATTGCAAATAAGCCCTTGTTTCGCGATATGTGCTGATGCAGCATCGATATTAGTACGCATTTACAAGTCGGCTATGAGATTTAGGTTAGGCCTATGCAGCACCCCCTTGTTCCACTCCTTCTGCCCCATGTCTCAAATTGCAGCCATGATATGGCCATGTTACTGGGATGGAGCCCATGTTGCTATATAAGCTACCTCGATTTCCAGTTAATCGCGTGCAAACGTAATATTTTCCTTGCTCTGATTCTGACAATTGTGTCTCCACGATTACTTTGAAGACCTCTCCCTTATGGGAACTTTGGCCTGCTTTAGCTTGTCGGTCTGTACATTGTATGTTGGCTGCTGCACTACATCAAAACATTGTAGCACACTGTCTAACGTGTGCCTTGCTACGACATAGTTACACAATGCAGAAGCTACACGATACATAAACGAACATATTTTACACTTTGGGTAAATCGGCCACATAGATCACCAGCGATACAAATATAAAACAAAAACGACTAAAACGCAAAACCCGACAATGAACAAATCTGGGTAGCTTTAGCTAGCTACCACCATAACATAAACAAGAGTAGTCAAAGCATCACCTTGGTTGCTAGCTTGCTCGTCAGCTACAAGCTAGCTAGCTACCCTACCTCGTTTTCTACCTGGCAACAGAGGAGCACGCATAATGCAATCGTTAGTCTTTCCTTTTCTGTCGAATGAACAAAAGATCCAAATGGCTGAATAAAAACAAAGGACAGATCAGTGTCTAAAGAATATAATTTGAATCTGAGGCGGCCATCTTGACATCTGAATGATTAGACTACCTAGCTAGCTAGCTAAATGTCAAAAAAGGAGCGGAGAAAGGGATTAGACTACCCTATTCAACCAGCGCTCCAAAAGCCTAACAAAATGGCGTTACAAATGAAACATCTGCTGCATTGCACCAACCTGATATAGCCGAAAACCCACACGCTCTTCTATTTGTATGTGTCCCGAACGAGAATTGTGACTTTGCAAAGATATGTATTGTAAAGACGACACAAAATGGCTTTTTTTTCAAAGCCAGACCACGCTCCGCCCCCATTTCATCACGTGGTTGCATTTTCATTAGCCTGCAGAGTCCGCGTTTGGGGTAATCCCTGGAATTACTGCGTTTCAGTCTGGCCTGTGCCTTTAATACATTGGCTAACCATGTCACAGACATTGCTTGAGTTCATATTAGGCTAGATATTTTCTCTTTCGTAACTAGGTTTATACCATAAATGAAAGTTACTGGCACAATGCCTTTATTGGTGTCTATTACAATGGGCCATTGTATACTTTAAACACTGCAATAATACAACACATGAAAACAACTCCGAATGGCCTTTAAATCTAATGAGTCTTGAAAAATTAACATCTTAAAAACGAGGCCAGATATACACACACAATGTCTCATAAACCAGAGGACAATGGTAGGCAACCCTGATCCTCAAGTGCCATGGATTCCTCCATTCAAACCTGTAAGTACCTAATTGTAATGTTTTTCATTAGTTTTAATAAATGCAGGTGACCATGTGCTGGAGGAGATATTCACAATATTCTGATTCTGACTTTTAATCATCTAAACTCAAGCTCTGATGGAGCAAAAACCAGAAATGTTGCTGGCTCTCCAGGACCTGGGCTGTGTGTCCCTGTCATGGACCACCACTCTGTAATGCTTCAAAATGAAAAGGGAACTCCAATTTTAGTTACAGGTTCAGTATAGAAAAGTGCAGCAAGATTATTCAGTCAGTCCACACTCACAAATGTGCTACCCATTGTGTGTATTATTTGACTTAATATCGACTGTGTACAAGGGGGCTCAGGGTGACCATACTGAAATTCCAGTCAGGGGCACAATGGAAGCAACAGCAATTCACTTTTTAAAGTGCAAAAAGGTTGCACCAATTGTTTAAATGATTTTCATGTGTACTATAATAGGTAAGATTTTTGTGTTAAAACATTGTTACAAGACCAATCCCTTCCTGTCATTGAAAAAGGCTCACTGACGTGTTGACTCACCCTCTGCCTGTGTTTATAAATATAAATTATAAATTATATATATTATAGTCCTTAAATTTGGGTTTCAATATATGCAGTTGACGGGCCGGCGCTCTGTACCAATACATTGTATAGCTGTACAATAATTCAAGCTCATTGGTTGAAAATTGGTTCTAATTGCCACAGCCAATGGCATTTCAACGTCAGCGCGTTCAAAGACAAGTCGTGGGATGTACAGTGTTGTGGTTTGAAGGTGTTTGCAATTCCTCACTTGGCCGTCCAAAATTACCTATTGTACCTTTAATATTTTGCATTGTTTTATTAGCCTGATGTTGATGGTTATTGTTTTTATTGCTTATTCAGTTCTTTCTTAAAATGTTGCAAATACAATGTCTTTTTATTTTATACAGTTCCATGATGAGACCAAGATGTGCCGAGTTGCTTGCAGCCGAAAATTTCACACACAACTCTCCATGTTGACCATATAATATACCATGTTCTGAATGAATAAAGTAACTTACTAACTTGGGGCAGTCATGTCACACTCAGGTTTTATTGTAAAACTCACGGTAGTAGGCTACCTCAGGTTCATCCAAGACAGGCACAGAGCATAACTGAACGATCAATATTTGAGTGGAAAAGGTAGCGCAGAGACATTTTAATAATAGCCCCAGGCCCCTGGAAGCGGAGTTGCTATGGGGATTTTAGACGCCTTCTTGCCGAAAGCGGATATGACGTCTTGTTTGCTGTCAAGGAAGCTGAAGTTTTGAACCGTTTGGAACCGCTAAGCGAAGTCTGAGGTACTGACTAAGTAATTAGCAACCACCTATCCCTTTTTCTTCTCAACTTTTTATTTCTTAAGCTGGGCTGCATGAATGTAAACCGATAGATATTGGGCGCCGATTGCTTCTAAATGCATATACAAAATTAGCTATGAGCTACCCAGCTAGCAAGCATTACTATTATTAGTTAGCTAGACTAGCTAGCGTACTTAGCTTAACTAACCTAACGTCAGCTAGCTAACTTTGAAAACAAGCTGTCACATTAACGTTAGCCAGCGGGTTTGAGGATGGTGGAGACAACAGTCGGGATGACTGGTTGCATATAGTTGAGGCAGATATTGTAATGAAATATCTTGCTAGCTATACTTTAGTAATTCGCTAACTGGAGCTGCGCTAGCTATAATAAACCCGTGAAGTTTCAACATTACTACATCGCAGAAATTTGGGTTTGGGCTTTAGCTGACTATCACTCGTTTATCTTGTTCGTTTTAGTACAAAAAAAAATTAACGAAACCCATGACTGTAGGTGGTAGCATGTGTTACATGTAGGTGTTTTATTTGTGCATTATTGCTTGCTGCGAAATTGCAGGTGAAAATGAGCCAACAGGAGGACTCGTGGGAAAAACTAGACTCAGAATTTGACCATCATCTAGTGGACATGAAACCATATGTCCTGAAACTTCCCGGCAAGTCAGGTAAAATTAAAAGCCAATGGCAATGTCCATTCATATAACTTACATGAATACCACTAATCTGAAAGTAAATACTGTTTGTGGTGTCTGTCTGTCTCTGTCTCTGTCTCTGTCTCTGTCTCTGTCTCTGTCTCTGTCTGTCTGTCTGTCTGTCTGTCTGTCCAGCATTGCTTTCTGAGTCAACCTTAAAACTCGTACTCTTGTACGTCCTGGGACTGATGTCCAACTTTTGTACCTATAACGTTACCTTATGGCATGATTCAAGTTAATGTTGGCCTAAGGTCAACTGTTACAGGTCAAGACACTGGTAACTTGTCTCTTTTCTTTGCCTTTAAAAAATGTATTAATGCCACTTTATTATTTTTTTTCAAGTCACTTTGGTTAAGAGCATCTGGTGAATACTTAAATGTAAATGCATGTAATGTGACGACGGACTTCTGCCGCTCTCGTTTTAAAAACGGTCAGAACGGCAGAGATGTGCCTTATGGATAAAGAAGCTGTGCGATCCTGCGGTCTCATCTGGATCTGGGCTCACGGCACGGAAGAACCGGAACATGTACGCTCGACTCCTTCTGCACATGCTCAGAAGAGGGGTTTTGGAGGGCCCCTTCATCCACAAACCCGATGTGGGTCCCTTGAAGACTCTTCCAACATATATGGTAAGCAACACAGTACTATTTGCCATTGCAGCAGAAAATAATGTATGTTTTACTCCCTAACTAGTCCAGAATAGTGAACTAGTTAGGGAGTAAAACATACATTATTTTAAAACATTCACAACTGGAGGGAACCCAGCATATTCCTGTGACCCCTTCCAGAAGTGACCCCAGAGTTGCTTTCAGTGATTAGGAATCCTGTAAACAGTTGTTATTGGCAACGTTAGTTCTTTTGAGATTTATGCTGTTTTGAATATGGATGAGTGCTTTCATTATAGTATAGTATGTGTTTCAGCTGGATTAAACAATCTTCTGATATCCCCTGCATTCTCTCCCATCAGCATCATTGCGGATAAAAAAGTCAGTCTACAAAAGACTGTTTTTGCGCTTGATAAAAATGACATACATTCGTTTCTGGTTTCTTCTAGTTTTAGTTCCACTTTTCAAATACGAAACCTACTATTCAGCATTGCTTGGGTTACGATTCTAATTTTATAATTTCCCTCTTGGATGTGCTGTGGTGTATAATTTTATGTTGTAAGATTATGTATTCATTAATACTCGCATTAGCAGTCTGATGAATGGGCATGAACTCTGATTGTTATTTATAGCATTCTGAATAAGACCATCGGTTAAATACATAAATGTTCCTGTAAATATGGAATGGATTTCTGGGTTGCTGTAAAGACCCCTTTTCCCATAAATTAAAACATGTTTTATGTTTTCAGAAGTCACATGTTAAAAGAGACCATCATTGAATAAAAAGGTGCACCGGATGCTAAATTAAGAATATCTATTTTGGTTCCTGTGTCCCTATTGCCTTTTTATTATGTTATGCTCATTTAAAGAAGTGCTGATATAGTTACACCGTCCTCTGCTGGCCAGGTTGGGACACTGCATGATGGAATGACAGGTCCCTGTCGTGTCGGTGCTTGAGCTGTGCATCAGAGGTGCTGTGGGAAGGGAACTGGCTTTGAGCTTTCAAATATTTGATACTGTTTTGCATTAAGAAGTCATCATTTTCCAATGCATCTTTCATTCTCCATTTTCGTATTTATAGGTTTCAAAATAAACTCCCAGTGACTTAGAAGTATATTTAAAATTTCACATCCCTTGAGAAATGCTTATTAAATCTATGATTTGGGCCATTATTCTTAAGGAATTAGTGATGACAGCTGATTAGAGCTGCTTGCAGCTGGTGCTGTAGTTTCAGTTCTGCCATGGTGTTTTGTCTCTGGCACAGACGTGGAGAGAGGGAGAGGGAGCGCATTACATCAAAGCAAAACCGTGAAAAAATGCTGCATCTCAGAACCTACCATTGATCATCGGGACTGCAAACCTAACAATCGTCAAGAGCAAAACCTGGCATGCCAGGAGGTCTCTTGTGTGTGATTTCTAGCTGTCTGGGTTTTGAGTCTGGAGTGTGCAAGGTCACTTTCACAAATATTTGATTAAAATATTCTGAACTGAACTGAACATGTTGATGTAACAGTCATTACTGGTTACTGGAAGTAGTGGAGATCTAGAACACTGACTTAGAATGAGACGTTCCTCAGAACCTGCACTACAAAGCATTTGTTGTTCCTGCATTTTGCTGCAGTCCTGACTGGAAGCTGTCTCAGCTGAAATGATGGCTCCAACAGGCCAGCTCATGGATCCATTTCTATCGACAGGCGATCTACTTTGATGAGCCGCTCTTCGGGGGATCTGTGGAGCAGAGTCCCGCCATCCTGCCTGACTGGGTGTCCTCAGAGCTGGGGAACAGTGAGGAGACCTGGGCCTCCACATCCAGAGAGACAGTCACCCCCACTGCCACCAGTTCTCCTCATACACACAGGTATCTGTACACCTCACACACACACACACACACACACACACACACAGGTATCTGTACACCTCACACACACACACAGGTACCTGTACACCTCACACACACACACACACACACACACGCACACACACACACACAGGTATCTGTACACCTCACCCACACACACACACACACACACACACAGGTATCTGTACACCTCACACACACACACAGGTACCTGTACACCTCACACACACACACACACACACACACACACACAGGTACCTGTACACCTCACACACACACACACAGGTACCTGTGCACCTCACACACACAGACACACACACACACACACACACACACACACAGGTACCTGTACACCTCACACACACACACACACACACACAGGTATCTGTACACCTCACACACACACATACACACAGATACCTGTACACCTCACACACACACACACACACACACACACACACACACAGGTATCTGTACACCTCACACACACACAGGTATCTGTACACCTTACACACACACACAGGTATCTATACACCTCACACACACACACACACACACACACTCTCACGCACGCACACGCACACACAGGTACCTTTACACCTTACACCTTCAATTTATAAGTTGAAAAGTCCTCATAACCTTATAGGGTTATGGTTGCCAACTGCAAAAGAGCTTCACCATACTGAAAGTCGGTAAAAGTATTTTTAAAGATTTTTCTGGAAAAAAATCGAAGATTAATTTGAACACCTTTTGAAGTGGTAAAAGCAGGATACTCCTGCCTTCTGAAAAGGCTGTGCCGGCAGCACCTCTGAAAGGGCACAGGTGATCATTTTCATCGTAGCGTCGGTCCTAACGGCCGTTTGAAGTGTGGGAGTGCTGTGGTGCGGGTTTATCTCCACAGCACAAACACCGACGCGGTTTATCCACGGAGGCGGTGATACAGCAGCTCTCATGGGGAAGGGTCTGTGCAGGGACCTCGGGAAAGTGCCGCACTTCAGCCGGGCTGCGTTTCGAGGAGAGGAGGAATGTTCCTGGAAGTCTGGGCCTGCGACGGTTGTGAATAACCTGCAGTGAGGACAGCCCCTCTGAACTCTCTGATGGGGGGGGGGGGGGGGGGGTAATGGGGTCTCTAGAGGAGCTGTGTCAGGGGAGAAATGCTCAGTTTAGAGAGCACTTTATGAAGCTCCGCTCTGTCTCAAAAGGGGAATGCTCTCTCTGGTTCAGTTCACTTCTGACAAACGCTTATGAAAAACACTTCAGTTCCATTTCTCTTGGTAGTATTTCAGCAGTTTGTCATTTGTTCTCCGTGCCTTAAAGGGGATTGGAATAAGTGTAGTTGAGCACTTAAATGTATAGTGGTCCCTAATCGGTTGGTTCATGTCATGATTCAGTGATTCTGAGCCTTCCAGCACTGTCTCATTAAAGCACTGATTGTTTTACAGCAAGCCCTCGTGTCAGAGAAGGGGCACTAAATCCATTATCCTCATACCTAATTTGATGGTTTGATCACTTTATGGTTTACTCATTTTTTGTAATATATACACATTTCTGGTCAATTTTTAAGGTAAATTTTCAGTTTGAAACATACAGACATCCCATGTCTCATGCTGTTCCCCCCCCCCGAGTTCTACAAAAACCTGAGTGTCTTTTAAAGTGACGATACTAATGAATGATTTCATGAAAACAGCCTCTGATAGAGGAATTGGGCTTAAATCAAATTTCAGACGTATTCAGGTTGGCTTGAATGCTAGTTGATGTTTTCTGTGGTACAGACCACCCCACTGGTCACACTCCCTTTGCATTGATGTTGCATATACTCGGGTCAGATTTGGTCACCAACAGCCGTGATGCTGAAAAAATTAAATGTGCTGTATTCTGTGTGTCCACTGGGGGGCTCCCTTTCCCCACGGTGCTCCCAGAGGGAACTCCGCAGGGTGAACACAGGAGGCCGGAGGGAGAGGAGCTGTGTGAGTGATGCTCTGCTCCGGTCAGCCTGCTGACTGACAGACTTTACCTGCCCCTGATGGCCTGGACCTCAGTCAGCCAGCCCCACGCTGTGTGTGTTTGTGTTGGCCTGCTGCTGGGTTTATGTGAGGGGATTTGAGAACCCCCGCGAGGAGCTGCACGCTCCCTTTAGTGTCGACTCTGCGTCTGTGAGGTGGGATTCACTGTAAACCAGTAAAGCTTGGGTCTGTGGCACATATACACCTGTGGTTTTTAAAACCCTTCACTTAAAAAAAACAAAAAAACTTTTTTTTGTCCTTGAGTTGTGTCTTGATGGACATCAGGCAGGTGTAATTGTGTGACAGATGCTGCTTTAGCGTATGAGATCTTCATAATCATGACCTTGACATCTCTTTTCTAAATCGTGATGAATATTCCATCGCATTATTTGCTGGATGTACACAGTCCTGCCAGTTATTAGGCGATTGACGGTCTTGTTATTGGAAGGTTCCAGAAGGCTGCCAGGTGAACTGCAACCCTGTCCCCTCTTAATTTCCTCGGGATCCCTGAAATGAGCAGCTGAAAAAAGCTTCGACCCAGGTTCTGTACATTAGCGAAACAGAAGCAGAGTCCTGCTCTAACTCATTTTACACTGGTAGGTGTGTTTGTCTGGGGGCTGGAGGGGTCTCTATAACAAGAGTCGTTTGGTTGAGTTGTCCTGAGATAAAACACAAAGCAGCACTGCTCTTTTCCCCTTTCAATACTGCCCTCCCTGAGACCAGCGCATCAGAGAGGGAAAAGTATTTGGGAAATAGCACCCCCTGGTGGGAGAATGAAGGAGGCACAATGTTGTGACTTGTAGGCACTGTCCCCAACCACAAGTTACAGTAATTTACCTGCCAATGGTGTTCTCAGGTACATGCAATTAGTGCACAGCATGTGTAATGGCCTCCTTGAATATTTCCTCAGCTACAACATCTACAGTAATGGAATCATCAGCTTTTCTTGGGGGTCCAATCCAGGACCTTGATTAAGTCACATGAGCTGTTGTTCGGGCTTCACTTTGGAGCCCTAGATAAGGGTGCAGAAACATGGGACAGTTGCCAGAAATTATCGCAGTTTAAAATCTCCACGTGTTGACTTCACTGGGAGGACTGCCCGTTCAGGCAGATTGCGGTTGGATTCATCAGATAATGTGTGAATAAGATTTACAGGCGCATACAATGTCGATGCCTTCCTAAAATATGCATAGCTATTACTTCTTATTCTTTAGCATATGTGGGGTACAGCACCTTCAGGAAGCATTTGCAGCTCCTGAACCTCTTCACCTTTTGTCCTGTTGCCTCTTAAAATTTTAATGCGTCCCCTTTCAAAAACACAGCAAATTCAACACATATATGGTGCAAAGCTATTTTTTATTCAACATTTTTTGAATTAAGTAGATTTACAAACTTATTCTGTCCCCAGGGTCAATGCTTTGGACATAGGCCTTTGGCAACAATTACAACCCTATGTCTCCTCTGAGTCTCTGAGCTTTGTACCTTTGAGTTTTGGGAGTTTTGCTCATTCCTGATGCAGCTTGGCTGATGCAGGTTAGACAGTGCATGTTGGTGGACAGTTATTGTTTGGTGTTTTAAGACCACAGTGCAGCTTTGTCTGAGGCATGTCAGAGCACTGACCACCCTGTTTCTAATCCATTCCTCTGCAGTTTGCAGTGTGCTTTGGGTCATTGTCCCATGGGAACATGAATGTTTGCCCTAAACGCAGATTCTCTTGCGGACTGAAACTGCTGAAGGATTTGCCTGTACCTCCTGCTGAGGCATCACCATTACTTGATGCTGTCGCTGACGTGCTGTTACCTGGTGGAAAAGGCTGGCCAGTAAGCTCAGCCTTTTCCCAGAAACTCCTGGCCTGCCTCAACCCAGAAGTGGCTTCAGTCTAGCCCAGAGGTAGGCAGCCTGGGCCTTATCTGTTCCTGGTTTCATTATTTATGGCCTTAATTACTAAATCATCCCTAATATTTATGCCATCATTCTAGCTACATTTCTTGACGAGCTCATGAATGACAGCTGAAGAGTGCTCTTGGGTCCCTATACGAGACGATTTACTGTGATCTAATCTGTGAGTGAACCAGTGTTGGTGTATGTCTCCAGCCAGTTTGCTCATTTAGTCGTTGGTGGAAACAAAAGCCTGCATACACACCGGCCCTCCAGAACCAGACTTTCCCACCCCTTCACTCGCCTCTCTCCCAAAAGGATCTTGGGACCGCTTCTTATTTTTGCTGCTCTGCCCGTGGTGTAACTAGCGTCTTGGTGACTTCTCTGACAACTGCTCCTGTAGTCCGATCTCTCAGTTTCACTGGACGGCCCGATCGTGGTTGTATGTGGGTTGTGCCATATTTTTTCCATTTTGTTACATTTTGTTGACAGTGCTTCTGGGAAGGTTCAGTGTGTTGCCAATCTTTATAACCTTCTCCAGCTTTTTGTTGCCTGAAAATGCCATCTCAAACTTGGTGTTCATGACCGTGTGACTGATCTAATCTGCTGGCGCAGTTGTGAGACCACACAAAGACACTAAAACTTATTCTGTAACTATGCAGTTGAACACAGGTGGATTCCAAAGCAGCATGCAGTATTTATTATGATCTCTTATGCAAATGGCTGTGCCCTACGATGGACTGGTCCGTGTCCAGGGTTTGTTCCTGCCTTGTGCCAAATGCACGCTGGGATATTCTCCAGCCCCCCCTCAAATGGACGTGCGGGTATGGATAATGGATGGATGGATGGATGGAAATTTAGGCTGTTATTACAAAGGTTGAATACTCATCAAGTCTTTTTCATGTTTTTAATTTTAATATCATTCTGAAGACATTATAATATCATTTTGACATTACAGACTTCTTATATAGGAGAACAAAAAAAAAAGATCTATAATTTGCTTTGCAACACAGCAAAGGGAGAAATAATTTATGCTGCTGAAAATGTTTTTTTCTGTTGACACTGTGCAGATACAGCTCTGGAATTATTCATCGTTTTTTAATACGTCTGCATAATGTTTTTTCCCTTTTTTTATTTGGAGTGATCAAAAGGCCAGTGGTCGGGCTTGGCCCCTGGACCGGCAGCCGACTGGCCCCCGACGTCCGTGAATTCCCGCCTGGAAAAACGAGATTCCTTATCGCAGCCCCTATTTCTCTGGGCTTGAAAGGCATTCCTGACATTCTGAAGGCAGTTTTTTTCTGTCCTGCTACAGGAGGAGACACACGTACGGAGACAAGCTCCCGGCTCGAACCCAGGCCTCCCGCGCCCTGACGCAGTCCGCCAGCGAGGAGGATCAAACGGTGAGCCCTTATCTCCCGCCAACGCGCGGCTCTGTGCTGTTTTAATCCTCTCAACCCGCCCAAACGGCTCATCCAGTCCTCCAGCCTGTTCCAGACTGCATGCTGGCGTGACCATTTGCTGACCTTTTGGCCTGTAATATTAGCCAGTGTGACTGCCAGGCCTTCTCTCACACTTTTTTTTTTATTACACCGGTTTCTTGATTTTCAGGAACAAGGTGGTTTGAGTGCCTTGCATAAAAATCCATCTATGAGTAGTAAATCTGACCACCTGGTGAACTTAGCTTATGCTTCAGAAAGATACCTTTTAACTGGAAGAATAATAATAATGATAATAATAATAATAATAATAATCCCAGATACACACCTCACTACAGGGACACACTTGGCTAGAGAGACACACTTGGCTACGGAAACACACCTGTCTACAAGGACTCACCCAGCTACAGGGACACACCCAGCTACAGGGAGACACTACAGGGACACGCCCAGCCACAGGGAGACACTACAGGGACACACCCGGCTATAGGGACACACCCAGCTACAGGGACACACTACAGGGACACACCCAGCTACAGGGAGACACTACAGGGACACACCCAGCTACAGGGACACACTACAGGGACACACCCAGCTACAGGGACACACTACAGGGACACACTACAGGGACACACCCAGCTACAGGGACACACTACAGGCACACACCCAGCTACAGGGAGACACTACAGGGACACACTACCGGGACACACTACAGGGACACACCCAGCTACAGGGACACACTACAGGGACACACCCAGCTACAGGGAGACACTACAGGGACACACCCGGCTACAGGGTGACACTACAGGGACACCTCTTAGCTATTGTTGTCAGCCCCCCAGCCTGTCAGCCCGAATGCTGCGGTCAGATGAAGTGTTTCTCTTGTTTCCCCTTCTCCCAGAACGACAGATGCAGAGTGCAGGCCAGAGTGCAGTCTTCCGGCGACAGCGACCTCGAAGCGCGACTCAACAGCTGGAACCTCGGGGTGGGCCGAACTGTCTCACCCTCACGCTCCTCTTCATATAACACCATACTCTATTCACTGTCACGTTTCATTCTCCTCTCCATATAACACCATATTCTATTCACTGTCATGTTTCATTCTCCTCTCCATATAACACCATACTCTATTCACTGTCACGTTTCATTCTCCTCTCCATATAACACCATACTCTATTCACTGTCACGTTTCATTCTCCTCTCCATATAACACCATACTCTATTCACTGTCACGTTTCATTCTCCTCTCCATATAACACCATACTCTATTCACTGTCACACATTTAAGTCTCCTCTTCTTCATATAACACCATACTCTTTCTTCATCTTTAAGTTGGCCTCTGAGCCAGTCTGAGTTTTAGGGCCGAATATTCCAGCACAGCAGCACCCAGAACAGCTGTCGGCCCGGGGCTGAAAAACACCAGCCCTTCCAGCCCGTGTGTGCTACCCTCACACCTGTCCTCATCCTGGCCTCTCTCATGTGTCTGGCCTGGGGAAACGCCCTGATTTTTGCAGAAATCACCCTGAGTCTGTAGTTCTGCTCTGTTTCAGAGAAGACTGGTCTGTATTTCTGCTCTGTTTCAGAGGAAGACTGGTCTGTATTTCTGCTCTGTGTCAGAGGAAGACTGGTCTGTATTTCTGCTGTTTCAGAGTAAAACTGGTCTGTATTTCTGCTCTGTGTCAGAGGAAGACTGGTCTGTATTTCTGCTCTGTCAGAGGAAGACTGGTCTATTTCTGCTATTTCAGAGTAAAACTGGTCTGTATTTCTGCTCTGTATCAGAGGAAGACTGGTCTGTATTTCTGCTGTGTCAGAGTAAGACTGGTCTGTATTTCTGCTGTGTCAGAGTAAGACTGGTCTGTATTTCTGCTCTGTGTCAGAGGAAGACTGGTCTGTATTTCTGCTCTGTCAGAGGAAGACTGGTCTGTATTTCTGCTCTGTCAGAGGAAGACTGGTCTGTATTTCTGCTGTTTCAGAGTAAAACTGGTCTGTATTTCTGCTCTGTGTCAGAGGAAGACTGGTCTGTATTTCTGCTCTGTTTCAGAGTAAGACTGGTCTGTATTTCTGCTCTGTGTCAGAGGAAGACTGGTCTGTATTTCTGCTCTGTGTCAGAGGAAGACTGGTCTGTATTTCTGCTGTTTCAGAGTAAGACTGGTCTGTATTTCTGCTGTGTCAGAGTAAGACTGGTCTGTATTTCTGCTGTGTCAGAGTAAGACTGGTCTGTATTTCTGCTGTGTCAGAGTAAGACTGGTCTGTATTTCTGCTGTTTCAGAGTAAGACTGGTCTGTATTTCTGCTGTGTCAGAGTAAGACTGGTCTGTATTTCTGCTGTTTCAGAGTAAGACTGGTCTGTATTTCTGCTGTGTCAGAGTAAGACTGGTCTGTATTTCTGCTGTTTCAGAGTAAGACTGGTCTGTATTTAAAGCGCAGTGTGTGGGTTGTGGGATAGGGTGCCTGAGTGGGCCTCACCTTAGTGCTTAAAGCTGTGTGTGCTCTGCAGCCCTCTGAGCCGCATCCCCATAACATCTGCACAGCCCGGGGAAGAGTTTACGTAAACGTGGAGCGTTCAGCGCTTTACTGATGTGGTTGCCTAACTCCTGTCTGGCCTGGAGTGTCTGGTTTTCGCTCAGTGTCAGTAGATCCTGGCTTGGAGTGTCTGGGGTTTTGACTCGGTGTCAGTAGATCCTGGCTTGGAGTGTCTGTGGTTTTGGCTCAGTGTCAGTAGATCCTGGCTTGGAGTGTCTGTGGTTTTGGCTCAGCGTCAGTAGATCCTGGCTTGGAGTGTCTCTGGTTTTGGTTCAGTGTCAGTAGATCCGGACCTTGTTAGTTTCCTTTGGCTTTGGGTTTGTCAGTGCTGTCAGTCTGTAGCTGTAGCCGCACCTAGGTCTGAGCAGCACTTTAGCCAATGGAGCGCGAGTCACAGAAGAAACCAGCTGGCTGAGTCACAGACAAGAAGGTAGAGTCAGGTTAGACCGACACTCTGACAGCTAAGAGGCGGGCACTTCAGGCAATTTCAGGATTTAACATTTTTTGCTGCCTGCTAAGTGATGAAAGTAGGATTAAGTGAAAACGAGTGCTGACATCTCTGTGACCAGCAGCGATCATCGAAAAGCTTAAGAGACTTGATTGACCACATTTGCCCCAGTTAGGAATGTGGGTGTTGCATGTCCTTGGATCTCTGAACGCACAGGTGTCGGATTCTCCTGCCAGTATTGGGCATAGCTTATCTCTGTGTGACCGAGCAAGACCTTCTGGAGATTTAGGCACGGCATGACCGCAACGGAGAGACTGTAATAGAACCAGGAGGTCTTCCTGCTCCATTGTAGAACGCCTGCTCTATTTCAGCTTATGGTTGGTGAGAGTTTTGGCACAAAATGGCTACTGTGCATCACCCAGGTGGATGCTACACGTTGGTGGTGGTTGGATGTCAAACTAATGCATAGATGTTTGTGAATATTATGTGAGCGGCTCATGTAGTCTCATGAACAAAGTAGATTTTTACTAGATTCTCGTTCATTCTGGGTGGAGTTACCTGATGCTCATTTTCTGTTTCTGGGGATGTGGGTGAGTCTCTGGTAGTCATGGCTGTTGGGGATGTTATCAGGGCCAGTAAATGGCAGTTGGTTTTTTTTGTTAGGGTTCAGGGGTCACTTGTGAGGGAGTTTCTAAAGGGGATGTTGGGTAACACAGGCCAGAGGAGTTGGCTTTGGCCTGGGGCTGGGTAACAGACAGGCCAGAGGAGTTGGCTTTGGCCTGAGGCTGGGTAACAGACAGGCCAGAGGAGTTGGCTTTGGCCTGGGGCTGGGTAACAGACAGGCCAGAGGAGTTGGCTTTGGCCTGAGGCTGGGTAACAGACAGGCCAGAGGAGTTGGCTTTGGCCTGAGGCTGGGAAACAGACAGGCCAGAGGAGTTGGCTTTGGCCTGAGGCTGGGAAACAGATAGGCTAGTGAGGTTGGCTCTGGCCTGCATGCTCTGAGCTGGAAGGAAGCCCAGCGGAGGTCCAATTCAACTAAAGCTCAGCTATGTTCATGTCTGCCAGGAGAACACCGCTGAAAAATGCTGTTTCTGTTTTTTATTCTTAGCTCTTTTTTCATTTCCACAGTCTGTTCTGGCAAAGACGAGTGACTGTTTTATGCTTCATGGGATTGTCATTTGGTGGCCGCAGGGACATAGTTTAGTTGAGCTGGCCTTGTACCTCAGTGTTATCCCAATGAGACAGAGCGGGGATGCTTAGTACAGTTCAACTGGCCTTGTACGTCTGTGTTATCCCAATGAGACAGAGCGGGGATGCTTAGTACAGTTCAACTGGCCTTGTACCACTGTGTTATCCCAATGAGACCGCGGGGATGCTTAGTTCAGTTCAACTGGCCTTGTACGCTTCCGAAAAGATGGCAGAGTTTTTAAAAAGGGAACGTTTCTTTTGCATTTAATTTCAGTTCATCACATTTCTCTTTGAGCCTTTTCTGGGTTTCTTTGCTCCCGTCCATTTCTTTTTCACTTTTCGCTGTTACCGTTTACGCTACTGGTACGATGTGTACTAATTTGATCAGCCTTTTCTCACACGAATGAGTGAATCAGTGGGAGTTGCCTTTCTCTTCGTCTTTCGTTAAGTGAACACGGATTGCTTGCGAATGATGGGGGTTTGTTGACTGAGCGTCTGGGGAAGTAGGGCCCCGATATGAAATGCGAAAACAAACACAGGTATGGTTAGAGCTGCACCATGGCCCCGGGCTCCTGCTGTTATTCTGCTGGAAACTCGCCAGGCCCATGCTGGACCGTTTTGAAGTGGCAGCCTTTGAAGTCCCCCTCCTTTGTTTATGACAAATAGAGAAATGGAAGAGGGGTGGGGGGGATTGAGGGGAAGGGAGGAAAACCCAGTGAAGGGATTGTTGCATTGTTTCGCTCTTTCAGATCGAGAAGCCCAGGTATCTGCGGGAGAAGCCCATCCCCCTCTCTCCGGTAAGTGTGGCGCCCCCCTGTGGCGGCAACCAGAAACGCATGTGGGTATCCCCACACTAGCTTTTCAAGCACTATTACCTCACCCTCTCTAAATATGACGGAATAACTTACCTGGGAAAACGGTTTGAATTTAGCATTTCAAAAATACCATTCAGTAGGGACCTCTGATCAAACAATGTGATTGTACCGTCTTGCATCAGCCTGGAAGAATTTTTCCATGTCACTGGTTTTCAGAAAAAAGCTCTCCGAAAATTTGCATTTTTGAAAACCTGAAAACAACTACATTTTTTTCGTAAAATCAAGGAAAAAAAGGAGAGAAGGAGTTTATCATTGAGCTTGTGTGGAATAACCAAGTCTTCTTCTTTGGGGAAAAACAAATTGCCTCTGATTTCTATTTTGGTGCTGTTTTTAATAGATTTGCCTCAAAACAAGCCGGGGAAAAAATAGAACCTACAGTGACGATCAGGCAGTTTTTCACACACAGCAGAAAGAGGTAGGCTTCTGCCCCCACACTGACAGGAGGAGGTATAGCAGCACTGATAGCCACACGAGGAGTGCTCTTTCTCTCTCTCTCTCTCTCTCTCTCTCTCTCTCTCTCTTTCTCAGGTCCATTCTACAGTTCACATTATGGGCAGGATAACAATGGATAACTGCACTGAGTAAAACCCAGAATAGCTCCTTGTACTTCAGTCCATGTTCCAGATTTGGGAGTGTTACAGGTTTTACTGAGTGCACTTGTTCAGTGAACTCCGTATTCCTGCTTGATGATCCAGGGCCCTGAGTGATAGCCATTGCGTTAGTTTCCTCTGTCGACATGTACTCAATTACATAAGCTTCAACCGTACTGGACCGGTGTGCCTACCCCATTATCTTAATGCTCTTGTGCCCAATAGAAGAGCCAGGCGCACTTTCAGTGCTTTGATTTAAGTTAAGCAATTCTTAAGTGTCAGAGATAGGCGGACTGTAGCGTAGTGGTTAAGGTAAATGACTGGGACACGCTAGGTCGGTGGTTCTAATCCCAGTGTAGCCCCAGTGGGCCCTTGAGCAAGGCCCTTAACCCTGCATTGCTCCAGGTGGGATTGTCTCCTGCTTAGTCTAATCAACTGTATTTCGCTCTGGATAAGAGCGTCTGCCAAATGCCAATAATGTAATGTAATAAGCTTTTGGTGAGATTGACAGACAAAAGAGCCAATCCTGGGAGAGGAATGGGTCAGGAATGCTTTTACTATTGGTTGATTTTGTATAGTTCCTGCCTTGCTAAGCCACACAAATCCTATGCCACAGCTGTATTTCTGACTGAAAAGCGAGGGAAACAAGCATAAATCATACATGAGCGCAGATGTACTGTATGCACACTGAACATACGTACACACACACACAGTCAGTGTTTAATTACGATCAGTTAACAGGTCAATACTATTCAGGTTGAATTATGAAGGGAATAAAAACCTTAATAGGTAGGTTAGCCGAATAGGTAAATACAGTGAGAGAAAGTTAACATTGTATTACTGCGCCCTTAACATTGACTCACTACGAGCACAACCAAGTAAATGAACTGTGTTTGCATTGAAACAAGCCATAGTTGCATTTATTGGAAAATTAAAGTTATGGTCCAATATTGATTGAATTCAGGCCGTCATGTCAGCTATTCCACTGACACTGAGAGAGACACCTGTCACATGGCGATAAAGTGGGTGTGGTCAGTGTGGTGTGTGTGGCTGATCCTGCAGCTGTAGCCGTGTTTGTGTGGGTTAAAAGGAGCAACTGTCAATACTGGGGTGTTGGGTTTCGTTTCTCACGGTAATGTGGGGTTTTTTCAGTTGGGATTGATGCGGTGGGGGGGCCCTTCACCTGTTTGATGTCGTGTTGGGATGGGCCATTACTTAGCCTGTTTGGGGGGGGGTTGGTTGAAGGACCAAGGCACAGCACAGGAAGTGTGTGTGTGTGTGTGTGTGTGTGTGTTGGGGAACCACGTCCTTTTCTCAGTGGTTATAACAGCAGTTATAATGATATACGAGCAAAGATGTTTAATTAACCTGAACAAATTCACTATCCGAGGCAGCGGTAGCCATTTCCCAGAAATGAGTAGTTGTATGTGTGTGTGGGCATGAGCATCTTGCTGGGTGTGTGTGGGGAGGGGGGTATCTTGACCTGCTTTGTCAAGTCTGAACGTGAACGTGTGACTTATTGTACGTGCCTTTGGATAAAAGCATCTGCCAGATCCAAGGCCTGTAATGTAAATGTAAGGAACTGCTCAGGCAGGTAAGTATATTTTTGGTAGGTGTGGGTGACCTGAGTATCTTGGGCAGGTGATAGGGATGTGTGTGTGTGTGTGTGTGTGTGTGTGTGTGTGTGTGTGTGTGTGTGTGTGTGTGTGTGTGTGTGTGTGTGTGTGTGTGTGTGTGTGTGTGTGTGTGTGTGTGTGTGTGTGTGTGTGTGTGTGTGTATCATCTCTGCCAGAACACTCTGTTCCTGAACACTCCCCAGGAATGGTGTTTGCTTCTCCCTCATAGCCGTGGGGTCAGTGGTTAGCCTTCCGGTGCTAATGTTCCAGGCTGCTGTGATTGCAGCAGCCGCTAATACCCCCCTGGCTGCGTTTGTGAATGCCAGACCAGACCCTTTTCCCGTTTTTCTCTTTATTTTAATGAAAAGAATATTTCCATTATGGCACAAACCCTTACATTTTAAGTGTGTTGGATTAGAAAAGGTCTATTGAAACATGAAATCCCAACGTTAATGCGTTTAGTGCTGGGAAATAAATCGGCGTTTGCTTTGTTTTCAGTGCCATGGAACACGTTGGAGACTGGGGTGTAGGGTGGCGGTGAAGCGTGTTGGGAATTTGTGGCGAATCTGAGGCGAAGGGCTGGTGTTTGGAGAGAGCGGTTTGTCCTGGCAGAGAACAGCTTGTTGCAGGCGCTTGGAGCTGAAAGCTTTTTTGGACACGCTTAAAAGGAGAGGAAAGATCCACCCTTCCACACATCTCTGGGGTTTTTGTGCGCATATCGCACTTCCAAACTGGATGACTCACCCTGGTACTTAGACACCTGAGCCCTACAATCGCTTTTAACCGCTCTGTAAACCCCACCCCTCGGTCGCCATGGTCGCCATCTGCCGTATCCCCACAGCGACCGTGGCAGAATGGGTAACGGAATGGGATGATGTCATTACAGTCCTGATCTTGGTCATCTTGGTGTAGTTAAGCAGCACAAGATGGATACGATTGAAGGTGTCAGGTCTTCTAAGCCGCAGATAAGATAATATATCTAATAAATAATAATATACACTCACCACGCACTTTATAAGGAATATTTTATTACACCTACTCATTCATGCGATTATTGAATCGGCCAATTGTGTGGCAGCAGTGCAATGTATACATTCATGTAGATACAGGTCAGGAGCATCAGTTAATGTTCACATCAAGCATCAGAATGGGGAAAATTTTTGATCTCACTGACTTTGACCGTGGAATGATTTGTTGGTGGCAGACAGGGTGGTTTGAGTATCTCAGAAACTTCTGATCTCCTGGGATTTTCACGCACACTTGTCTCTAGAGTTTGCAAAGAATGGTGCAAAAAAAAATAAAAAAAAATAATAAAAATACAGTGAGCAGCAGTTCTGCAGACAGAAATGCCTTTTTAATGAGAGATGTCAGAGGAGAAGGGGCCAGACTGGTCAAAGCTTGCAGGAAGGTGACAGTAACAGAAATAACCAATAGTGGTATGCAGAAGAGCATCTCTGAACACACAAAGCATCTCTAAGTGGATAAGCTACAGCAATAAAAGTCATAAGAATAAGTCATATAAATACCTAATAAAGTGTATATAATAAATAATGTAATATTTTTAGTAAAGTAAATGCAGAAGGTACCGGGGTGTGGTGAATGGAAAGGGTGATACGGTTCCACTTTGCGTAACTTTCCTCCAGCCCCAGATAATTTTTTTTGCTCCCTTTTTCTTCTTTCCTTTTGAACTGTCCAAAAATCTGCAGTCAATCAGCTGTGTCTCTGGCGTCTGAAGGGTCTGTTGTGTTTCAGAAGTGCCCGGACATCTTGCTTCCATCAGGCCCAAATGCCCTCGCTGTTCTCACGCAGGTGTCGTGCTCCCCCCACCCGTTCCGCTGCTGAAAGCAGTTCTCAGTTGCGCAATATGGACCCTTGAGGATACCCTGCAACGGAAGACCTACAGGGTGGAGCGTTAACTTTTCCCACTCTTTCCGGGCCAGGCTAGTAGGTTAGAAACCTACTTGCCTGAATTCATGGCTACGTTTTTACTTGCTGGAATGTTGCGAAGTTTCCAGGTGACATCATAATCGGATTGCTATTTCCAGTATGAGCTACCAGGTTGGCGGTACTTAATTCGACGTTCTGTTGTTAAAGCGCTTGTTTAGAATACAAAAGGCCAAGTTAAGTTATGATGAGTGAAGATAACTTTGGCCGCAGTCTGTTTCAGCGTAACAGTAACTACCCGACCAAGTGACGGTAAATCACATTAGCAAACAGCCATATTTTTTGTTTTATGAATTTGTTTTGACTGCATCTGTTGGTGCTTCAGATAAAGGATAAACAGCTGAGCTGGCATGAGAAGCAGCTCAAACGCTCTTCTGGCAGCTGAAGCCAGACCCTGTTCTCTGTTTGCATCTGTTGCACAGACTCTGTCTTATCGAGTCTTGGTTTTTAAATGCGGAAATGTATAAAATTCCACCATGGCATACTACAACAAATCGAGTATTTAATTGCTTTGTTTTTGGGCCATGATTGAACGAGGGTACAGCAGTGTTGTCTTTTCACATCGCTTCACTTACCGCTGGAATGTGCTGAAGTCGACAGAAATTTGTGGCCAACCACAAATGAGGAAGCTTACCCGTCACAAGGGGAACTGTTGATCTTGGTCTCGCGTTTGCATCATTTCAGAACTGGGCCCTGTATCTCAAAGCAGGATTACTGAGTTAGCTGAATAACTGCACAGAGTAAAACCCAGAACAGCTCTTTTTACTGCAGTCCGTGTTCTAGATTTAGGAGGGTTCCAGGTTGTGTTCCAGGGGCGGCCTGTAGCGTAGTGGTTAAGGTAAAGGACTGGGACACGCAAGGTCGGTGGTTCTAATCCCAGTGTAGCCACAATAAGATCCGCACAGCTGTTGGGCCCTTGAGCAAGGCCCTTAACCCTGCGTTGCTCTAGCGGAGGATTGTCTCCTGCTTAGTCTAATCAACTGTACGTCGCTCTGGATAAGAGCGTCTGCCAAATGCCAATAATGTAATGTAATGTAATGTAATGTTTTACTCCGGGCGGTTATCCTGACTTCAGGGCCCGGCTCATGCCAGACCGGTTCTGGCCTGGCAGCAGGCCCGGGGTTTGGCCTTTGTGCGGCGTGGGGTGCTCTGCCGGCCCTTTTCTGCGGTGAAAACGCTCCTGGCGAATTCGAGAGCTGGCGTTAAGATCGCGTGCAGCCGGCACTTCAAAGCACCATGGCGGTTCGTAGTAAACCTCGCCCGACGGGCAGATCAAACGCGGCCGTGTTTTTATGTAAACGCGCAGGAAGCGCTGGCGGAACAGGATTCACCGGCGGTGCTGACGAGTCACAGGGAGTCAACCCTGACCTGCAAACGCCGACGAGCTCATGAGCGGAGACACAGGATGGCTGCTGTGCATTGCCATGGTGGCCGCTACATGTTTGTGTGTGTGTGTGTGTGTGTGTGTGTGCGTGTGTGTGAGTTTGTGTGATCTCGGTCTTCACAGGATGAGTTGAGTGCCAAGGTTCTGGAGGATGCTGATTGGTTGTTCCTGCTGACTAATTTTCCTGTTGGGCTCAATGGAAAAATAATTCGGGAAAAATAACCCTTGTTGTATCTTCTTCATACTGGCAAGCATGGTGGTTTGAGGCTGGTTTGATACCTCAGACTTAGATGACTTAAAACCAATTAGTCCACAAATTTGTTCCTAACTGTATCAGCGTAGTTTACAGCTGAATTGAGTCCCATCCCCCAATTCCCATAGAGATCCATTCAAATGCAAAGTGCTTGTAAGGCTACCTGAAAGTAAGATATCCAGACTCTGCTGATTTTGATAGGTCACAGACTTCAGGAAGTCATGACATACAAAGGATATGCAACCAAATACAAACCATGACTATTTTATTTGACATTATGTTAATTTAATAGATGTGCGTGTGTGATCCCGGTCCTCACAAGGTGGGTTTATGGTGATATAAGTGTGTGTATCTGTGAGATCTCGGTTCTCACAAGGTGGGTTTATGCTGATGTGTGTGTGTGTGTGTGTGTGTGTGTGTGTGTGTGTGTGTGTGTGTGTGTGAGATCTCGGTCCTCACAAGGTGGGTTTATGCTGATGTGTGCGTTATCTCGGTCCTCACAGGGGGAGTTGAAGGCCAAGGTTCTGGAGGCTCGGTATCAGGAGGAGAGGCTGAAGATGCAGCAGAGGCACGATGCTGACGTTCAGAAGGTGGGAGAAACTGTCGCTGCTCAGGCCTTTTACATTAAACCGTCAACAGAAACACACCTCACATAGCTTCTGTCTGTGTGTGTGTGTGTGTGTGTGTGTGTGTGTGTGTGTGTGTGTGTGTGTGTGTGTGTGTGTATTCATTTGTGATGGTGCCATTACATCTAATTCAATAAATGATTCATGCCAGATATTTATATAGACACAGGTGCAGATATGTAACACAACCTTTTGCAGCTTTGGGGAAAAACAAAAAAGAAAATTATATGAAATGCGGTTGAGAACCAAAGCAGATGGTGATATGTCTAAAGGTAAAAGATCTCAGTTGTGCTGGTGAGATCTCTAAAGGTAAGTGATCTCTAGACCCTGTGAGATCTTGAAAGGTAAGTGATCTATAGACCCTGTAAGATCTGTAAAGGTAACAGATTTCTGTAGTATTGGTGAGATCTCTAAAGGTAAGCGATCTATAGACCCAGTGAGATCTCTGAAGGTAAACAATCTCTAGACCCAGTGAGATCTTTAAAGGTAAAGGATCTCTGTAGTGCTTGTGAGATCTCTTGGAGATCTCTCAGCAGTAGAAACCATGGCTGACCATGAAAGGTGAAGTAAGTCTCTCTGCACTATAGGTGAGATCAAAGGGCTCTGCTTTAATGCTGGGCACCCCTACCACAAATCGCACCGAAAGCCCCCCTATAACAAGCCCCCCACCACAAATCCCTCAGAAAACCCTGCTCCTTATAACAGCTCAGCCACCCAAACCACCATCTCCGTCTTTAGGAATTATTCAGCCAGATGCCAAATCAGTCGGGCACTCTGAAGGGATGTTTGAAAAGGACCCAACCATTCCGCCACACCAAAGAGCCGTCTTAGAAAACGCCTGTTCCTTTTTTCACTTTTCACCTCTTCAGAGAATAGAGGGTATCTGGTGGTTGTGTTTATTTTGTCCAGGCAGGCCTTTGAAACCCTTGCCTCAAATATTATGGTGTCCTGAGCTATCTAGCTCTGTGTGGCTGTGGTGGAGGCACATTTATGTGAGATACAGTATGCTCCTGTGGAAAATTAGTTATCAGCCACCTTCGGTGCGGAGATCCTTAAAAGGCTGAAATGGCCAAAATGGCTCTCCTAAAAGCCAGTGCTTCTCCCGGACTGGAGTTTCCTTGCCCCCTTTCTCTGCCCCATCACGTTAACTTCCCTGAGTACTGCCAAATTGTACTCTTTTGGGAAATGGCGGGAAAAATTTTGCGGCCTTAGAAATTTGCGCCCCCCCCCCCCCTACAGGCAGCTTTTTGGCCTTCTCTGATGTGCCGGGAGACTGACGGCATCCTAATCGGAGGAAACACGGAAACATACCTCTCATGTTCTCTGATGTTTTTTGGATGAGAAATGGTACGCCTACATTTTGTAGTAGTAATTCATAGTATTTGAATGTATTTGCTGTCTGTGTGTATGTGTGTCTGATTCCAACACCCCGCACATGACGGCAAACTAATCCTCTTTGAGAGCTCAGTGCTCTGTGTGTGCTATAATAATAGCAGCAGGTCAAACAAACCTCCAAATAAATAGAAATCATTGAAATACATTGCTAAATCTTCCAGAGACCAGGCACATTACATTGCCTGTCCAGGCAGAGAAGTGAAAATAAACTACAAGGGGCTTGTGACTTTAGATCCGCTAAAGGTTCCCTTTTTACTGTGCATTTCAAGCAGCTACCAGCACCAGGAACCTGTTTATTATTGGCTCTGTCGCCCTGGCGACCTGCCACCTGCAGTTAAGATTAAACTTCCTCAAAGTGCACTATTTCTGTGGAGCTCTAACGGACGTTCCCTCTGCGACGGAACACAATGAGAAGACCGTTGAGGGCTTGCGGAACTGGTTAGGGAACTGGTTAAATTTTAAATGACTAAGCCTGTCTCACACCTTCAGATTGGGATGCCTTAGTCAGAATTAGTGATGCAAATCCATTTCTGGTTGTCACACGAGGCAAAGCCTTGTATAGAATTATTTAGCCATCTGTATAAATTTGACAAACAAATAGTTTTCCATTGATGATATGGAAAGGAATAGACAACCCGGGAATGTTAGCGAGGTCTGTCTGCAGAGAGCGTGTGTAAGAGAACCGAACTGGCAGTGTGTGTGTGTGTGTGTGTGTGTGTGTGTGTGTGTGTGTGTGTGTTTATCAGGTAATGACTGGTATTTTCTCGTGCTGTGCTCAGCTGAAGATGACTAGTTTTGGGGTTTTAGAGATGTGGAGATACACCCCACAGTGCTGAATCGGATCCTGACCGTGCAGACCGGGACCGTGAATGGGGCCAGGCACCACACAGGGCACCAGCATCACTGCCTTAATAATTATGTTTATTAATGCTAAATTAAACATGATTCTGTCTGTTAATGCTTTATAAGGCTGTCACCAATTAAGCCTTTATTAAGGATTTGTAAATGGACTTTGTATTCTTTTACTGTTTTTGCATCTTATTTTCCATGTCTCAGGGTGTAGAATAAGCTTGTGTCCTGATATCAAAGTATTAGAGCACGTCTTTGAATGTGGTTTAGGATTATTCTCAAAATAAGAACGCCTCCCCCCTCTACTTTCTTGACATGCCTGTTAAAAATGCTGCACTGAGAAAAATTAATTAAAAAAAACTTTTACCTTGAGTCTGACTAATATTGGAGGGAATTGGAGGGAAGCACACCCAGTCCATTTTAGCCTTTTGGTCATCACTGCTAATGTTGATGGACGCGTGCATTCCAAAACAAACCCTTCTCAGTAAGCTACATTAAAGGTAAAGAGGCATTAAGTTAATTTCCAGCCTCTTAGTGAAGTGTTTCTCTAAAGAAAACCGCCAGTGTACGTGTGAAATCGGTGCAGTCAGATTCTGTCAGCGTTGCGGATATTTTACTCGAGGCAGAAGTCGCACAGGGCTTAATTTCCCCACAGCTGAAAAGCATCTGGAGACAGATTAACATCCCAAGCTTTTAGCGTCTTCTCTTGAGCTGCCGTATCCTTTTCTGATGTTGAGAGAACTGCACAAACTCTTCAAAGGCTGTGAGTGAGTGCTCTGTGCCTCTATCTCAGCTCGTGCGGGTGAGTCTAATTGAACTCGCATCTTCACAGCCGGTCTGCCATCTCACAGCTCCGTGCGGAAGATGGGATTTGCTCCAAGGTCACGCCGCGGCTGCTCAGGGATTGTGTGTTTGCGACGCGTTTTGGGAAATGAGGCTTGTGACATGTGAATTGAAACCCAAGCGACAAGCCGCTGGGAGTGCGACTTGTTTCTGGTTGAGCTAAAGCTACAGCATGAATAAACATTTATTATTGTATATATTTTTTTTTTTGCAAATTAGCAAATGTGTATTTTACTTAAAATGACAAAACCCGGATTAGGATGTCAAAGAGAATAACCAAAAATGTTTGCCAGTGTATTTTTTTATTAAGGTTTTAAACAATGAAGCTTCTTGTTGCAAGGCTATTCTCGATTTCGGTCCTGATTGTTCAAACCAAAAAGTTGGCGGCAATGTGCAGAGGATTAATTACACATTACTGTGGATGCCATTCATCGTGATTGGCCAACCCCGTTCCACGTTGTGCAGCTTTCTTGGCTATACTACCTAGCCCAGGGGTTGCAGCCCTGCTCCTGGAGCGCTGCGGGGTGTGCTGCCTTTTGTTTTCACCTTAAAATCAGCAACCGTTTCAGACCCAAGAAACAAGGTGAGCTGAGCTAACCGTGTAATCCACTGCTGAGTAACAGAGAAAGCCAGCATGCCCTGCGGCTCTCCAGGACCAGGGTTTGCCGACCCCTGACCTGGACTGACGAAGATGATGAATGTCCCCTCCAGATTCTGGACAGAAAGAATGGCGAGATTGAGGAACTGAAGGCCATGTACAGGACCAAGCAGAAAGACTCGGAGGAGACCGTCTGCAAACTGGAGAAGAAAGGTGAGGTGTGGGCGGAGCCGTGCGGCGATGAGCGTTTCCCCGCGGTGAGTGCGGTGAGATTTACCGCCATGGCCGTCTCTCCTCCAGTTCAGAGCCTGGTGCGCGAGTCGCAGGTCGTCCGCGAGAACAGAGACGAGCAGATCGCCGAGCTGAAGAAGATGCTGGACAACAACGCCGACTCTGTGAAAAACGAGTGGGAAACGAAGGTAGAGAGGGCAGCCGCTTCTCTGCTTCTGAAGGGATGTTCTTCCACACATTAAAACTGCCACTGCCCACCAGTGCCTAAGGCCCTCCATTTTGGATTCAGTGGGGATAGGCTCGGATTTTAATTGGACGTCAGAGTGAGGGATTGGGTTTTGATGGGCTTTTCGGGTTCACGCTGGAATTTTGGGTTTAATGTTAGGCGGTAACTGGCATTTTGTTTCACCTAGAACAGTGGTTCCCCAACCCTGTTCCTGAATATCTAGTGTCCTGTAGGTTTTAATTTTAACCGTACTTTAGCACACCTGATTCTATTAATTAGTGGCTCAACAAGATCTCTTGCTGCCGAATGAGGTATGCTTTGTTTAGCTTTTGAGTGAGAACCTACATGATAGTAGATATCCAGAAACAAGGTTGGGAACCACTGACCTGGAAGGTGACTTGAGATTTTGATTGGGCTGTGTGGTGAGGGATGGGATTTTGATTGGATGATCTGGTGACAGAAAGGATTTTAATTGGTTTTGGAGCGTTGAAGGTTTGACACTGTTCGCAGTTGCACACTGCCGTGACGGAGATGGAGCAGGAGAAGTTTGAGCTGCAGAAGAAGCACACGGAGAACATCCAGGAGCTTCTGGATGACACAAACCAACGGCTAGCCAAAATGGAGGCCGAGTACAGCACTCAGACACAGGCCACAGTAAGTATTGCACTCAGGCAAAGTAAATATACAGTGCAGTCTGTAAGTATCCGGACTCTCCAGCACATTGGACTTGAAATTAAACAATGAACATGAAGTTAAAGTGCAGACTATCAACATTAAAGGTACAATAGGTACGATTTTTCTATTAAAACATTGTTACACGTCCATTGTAAATCCCTTCCTCTCATTGAAAAAGGCTCACTGAAATGTTGCCTCAACCTCTCCCTGTGTTTATAGTCCTTAAATTCGGGTTTCAAAATATGCAGTTGACAGACCGACACTGAACAAAACATTGTATAGCTGTACAATAATTCAAGCTCATTGGTTGAAAATTGGTTTTAATTGCCATTGCCAACGTCAGTGCGTTCACAGAGAGGGGGGACGGATAAACAGTGTTGTGGTTTGAGGGTGTTTGTTGCTGCAATTACTCTCATGACTCTCTAGAAGTCCGAAATTACCTAATGTGCGTTTAATTTGCATATTTTGTCATTTTGTCGAAACAGTCTGGGAAAAAAAGTCCAACTTTGAGTCAGTATGTGTTTCTTTAAAAAAAAGCAAAAAAAATAAATAAAAAGCAAAAAAAAAAGGACAGCCACTGACGTCTGGCTGGGCACGTACCACAGAGTGGCACATCTGTGTGTGGCTGTGGGTACGCTGCCCGGAGCACGTTCGGCGAAGGCTGCCCCTATGGGACGTGTTCTCATATCGACCCGGGGTGCAGTGTAACAGGATCCAGCCCGGGGCAGATAAGACCATTATCTCCCCTACTGGCGTAATTATTGTGCAACAGCTATTTTCGTTCCGAAGTCCCCAGACTTTCAGATAATCCTCTGAGGTGCAACACTTGAAAAGTGGGCCATTTATCAGGGTATTTTTTGTTTTTTTTGTTAGACTGCATAAGTCTATATCTGCCCACAGCTGGACCCCTGAAGTTTAGTCCAATCCAGTGCCCAACAACAAAACGTAGGACTCGAACCTGGACTTAATAGAGAAATCTGAAACAAAAATGTTTTAAGTATGCTGTTGAATAAAAGCTTTCCGAGCTGGTTGAAAAACAGTTAGTGCTGGTTTCATAAAGTGGGAGCTTCAGCTGAAGTTAATGTCATCTCTAGTTTTTAAACCTGTTGGGATTCAAAGCTGGTTCCAGCTGTGTTTTCAACACTTCTAGCTGGTCAGAGCTGGTCTGTGGCTGGTCAAAGCTGGTCTCTGGCTAGACAAAGCTGGTACAGTTCGCTGGTGGTCAGACTGGTGAACTAGCTGGCTATATAGCTGGTTGAATGGCTAAAAGTGCTGAAAACACAGCTTAAACCAGCTTGGCCATCTTCGGTTGGTTTAAACTGGAATCTTCAGCATGGAAGACACTCATTCTGGCCCTAGACCGGCTGCACAGAGCAGGAGGTCGACCGTCGGTCCAATTCAAAACAAAGGCCTTTTGATCACTTCACATCACACCACTCATTTGCACAGAAGTCATTCTGCTTCACTTGTGTTGATTAGGCCTAATGTTTTAGGTCGTTAATAGGTTGATGTGGCTACTGTTTTCTCTCTTAGCACTGCTGTTTTCAGTAAGCTCCACGTTACCGTTTGTGTGACATTTTCCAAGATAATGAAGACTTGTCTGCCTCAAGGGCTCCACAGTTTTTCAGTTTCAAAAGAATCAGTCAGTGCACACACCAGTTATGTTCTGTGTATTTATCTTTGTGTCATTATCCGCAGACACCATTGTTCGGCTCTTGTACGCCTCAGCGACGTGTTTTGCTGGGAGTTCAGTGTCCTTGATTAATCCTTGATCAGCGGCAGGTGTTTCACGGAGCGACGGTTTTGAGATGCGTCCCGCGTTGTCAGGCAGGGGGGAATTGAGACCTGATGTCTGCAGGCCTTTTTTTTTCCGGTGGTGGCTTGTAGTTTCTGAAACAAAGGCCTGCTTTCAAGGCTTCTGCTGCAGGCGTTGCTGACCGTCCGAAATGTGGTTCCTGTCAACGCCTTCCATTTACTGCGGCTCGGGGCGCTGTGCATTATATCTTTAATCAAAGACCTGTCGACAAACCTTCACCTCCTGCATTCCTAAATACGCTCAGCTGTTTGCAGGACGGAGGATGCTGCACTTTTCCTTATAAAGGGCACAGCACTGGTTTTTATTCCACAACCTTTTGACTTTGGCTGCTGGTTGTCTATCCCTTTCAAGCATGCTTTACTAATTAATTCCTTAGATAGTGCCCTTATGTATAATTTCTTTACTATAAATACATTTATAGCATTAAATGACGTTATTTAAGCAGCATTTATGTCCCACAGCAGACAGACATTTGAAAATACTCTTGTATTGATGCACCTGTTCAGATGCTTCATGAATCTAGTCAAGCTTTAAGAACATGAGGATTCATAATCACACGAACCGGCTATTCAGCCAGTCTAAGCCTGCAATTTACCTGCAAATGAGTGAGCGATTAACAGTGTTATTTCTGCTTCTTTTGCGGTCAAATACGCAATTGTTTTTGGATTCAAATGGTGACAGGGGTGGAGGTCGGTTGCTGATGGTGGGGTTGTTGGCTGCCTCAGGAGCAGGTGGTGTTGGAGGTTGAGGTCGGGTGCTGATGGTGGGGTTGTTGGCTGCCTCAGGAGCAGTTGGTGTTGGAGGTGGAGGTCGGGGGCTGGTGGTGGGGTTTTTGGCTGCCTCAGGAGCAGGTGGTGTTGGAGGTGGAGGTCGGGGGCTGATGGTGGGGTTTTTGGCTGCCTCAGGAGCAGGTGGTGTTGGAGGTGGAGGTCGGGGGCTGATGGTGGGGTTGTTGGCTGCCTCAGGAGCAGGTGGTGTTGGAGGTGGAGGTCGGGGGCTGATGGTGGGGTTGTTGGCTGCCTCAGTAGCAGGTGGAGGTCGGGGGCTGATGGTGGGGTTGTTGGCTGCCTCAGTAGCAGGTGGAGGTCGGGGGCTGATGGTGGGGTTGTTGGCTGCCTCAGGAGCAGGTGGAGGTCGGGGGCTGATGGTGGGGTTGTTGGCTGCCTCAGGAGCAGGTGGTGTTGGAGGTGGAGGTCGGGGGCTGATGGTGGGGTTGTTGGCTGCCTCAGGAGCAGGTGGTGAAGGAGCTGGAGGGCCGAGTGAAGCAGCTCTCTCTGGAGGTGGAGAACGGGAACGTCCTGCGGCAGAAGGTCACCCAGGAGAAGGCGGAGCTGGAGATCCAGATCGCCTCCATCAGCTCGGAGCTGCAGGAGTCCAACCGCAGGTGAGCTGGGCCGCCCCTCTCGGCCTGAGCTCCGCCCCTCTCGGCCTGAGCTCCGCCCCTCTCGGCCTGAGCTCCGGCCCTCTCGGCCTGAGCTCCGCCCCTCTTGGCCTGAGCTCCGCCCCTCTTGGCCTGAGCTCCGCCCCTCTTGGCCTGAGCTCCGCCCCTCTCGGCCTGAGCTCCGCCCCTCTCGGCCTGAGCTCCGCCCCTCTTGGCCTGAGCTCCGCCCCTCTTCGCCAGTGGGACCGCCCCTCACAACCGAGCTCAAACAGCTGAAATCGTCAGTCCCACCCGGTTGAGGCCGTGACGGAGGCCACGTTTAGCCACGAGCGCTCTTCACATGCAAGCAAGGCACAAACATCAATAGTGCAGCTCTCAGCTTTGAGCCTTTCAGAAATCATTTTGGAAAATTGCCTGCTGGCTTTTCCCATCTTCAAAAACAGTTTGAAGGTTCTTCTGAAGGTTCTCAGTGTAACTGCTGGATATCTGCGGGCTGTGCCCATCCTCGTTAATGGCAGTATGCTAATGGATGGCATCACTCATTACTGTTATTCTACCTAATTAGGGTCCTAGTGGAGGGTCCCTTTATAATCTGTAGGCTGTTTATCTGCTTGGAGCATTGGCTGTCCTTCCGCAGACATAACATCTTTAATACTGGTAGTGTACAAATGTAATGTGGTTGTGTTCATTGACATATTACCTATTACAAGTGACCCGATTTTGTGTGGGATTTTTTTTTGTATTAATGGAACTCATTTACTGTGAATAAAACAGTTTTTTAAGCGGTGTGCTAAGGCGTGACATGCCAGCTATTTCACAGCATAGTGTGCGTGGTGAAAACACAAATTTAATAAAAAAGATCTTCCACTTTGTAATGCCTTTATTGTTAAAAATGTAAAGTTGACCACGTAGCTGTTGTTACTCCTAAAGCAGTGTTGTTGAATTAAAATGTGGTGTTGGGAGAATGATCACTCCCATGGGACGTGTGGACGTGCTGGTAATGTGTGACTTCCGGAGGACTCGTGAATAGCGCCGTGTTACTGATAATGACTGAGCATCTGTTGCTCTGCTAAAGGGCCATCACTCTGCTGATGGAGAATGAGGAACTTGTGAACAGTCACGAGAAGACCGTTCAGAAGATGCAGGCCAAACAGGAAGCAGACATGAGTTTCCTTCAGCAGGAACAAGCCCTCTCTGCAGCCAAGGTATCTTAACCCTGCCCAAAAACCAATGCCCTTCACTCCAAATGATGATAATATTTTTCCTAACATGCATTGTGATGTATGTATGACATATTAAGGGTGAGGACGGCCTATTAGAACTGTGCAGAGAACCTTTTGTTTAATTAGAGTTTTAAAAACATCATAATTTGTCTGTTTCCCGTTGTTCACGGAGTGGGTGCAGAATGCATTGGCACTCCACGATAAACAAGAAGACAACGCCTCACGATGTTTTCACTTCTTAAAGCCACGCCGGTACGAAGCATCACACAATATGTTTTATTCGTCCATGAACCGCGTGCAAACAGCTTTCATGGGGGCCTGTAGCGTGGTGGTTAAGGTGCATGACTGGGACCTGCAAGGTTGGTGGTGCGATCCCCAGTGTAGCCACAATAAAATCCACACAGCAGTTGAGCCCTTGAGCAAGGTCCTTAACCCTGCATTGCTCCAGGGGAGGATTGCCTCCTGCTTAGTCTAATCAACTGTGTGTCGCTCTGTATAAGAGTGTCTGCCAAATGGCAATAATGTAATGTAATATAATGGGTACATCTGGAATCAGGATTACGGAGTTAGCTGGAGAAGGGTTTTACTCGGTGACTGGTGTCATTTGTGGAGCGATGTCTCCGCAGGCCTCTGATGTCATCGTGGACCTGGAGCAGTGTGTGGCTCAGCTCCGACAGCAGCTGCAGGACTGTGAGAACAAGAGGACCAAACAGCTCAGGGTGAGGGCCTCACTCACTCACTCACACACTCACTCACTCACTCACTCACACTCACTCACACACTCACTCACTCACTCACTCACTCACTCACTCACTCACTCACTCACTCACACACACTCACTCACACACACTCACACACTCACACACTCACTCACTCACTCACTCACTCACTCACTCACTCACTCACTCACTCACTCACACACTCACTCACACACTCACACACTCACTCACTCACTCACACACACTCACACACTCACTCACACACACTCACTCACTCACTCACTCACACACACTCACTCACACACACTCACACACTCACTCACTCACACACTCACTCACTCACTCACGCACTCACTCACTCACTCACACACTCACTCACTCACTCACTCACTCACTCACACACTCACTCACTCACTCACTCTCTCACTCACTCACTCACCCACCCACTCACTCCTCACTCACTCACTCACACACTCCTCACTCACTCACTCACACACTCACACTCTCCTCACTCACACACTCACACACACACACACTCACTCACACACTCACACACTCACTCATACACTCACTCACTCACTCACTCACACTCCTCACTCACTCACCCACTCACACACTCCTCACTCACTCACTCACTCACACACTTCTCACTCACTCACTCACACACACACTCACTCACTCACTCACACACTCACTCACACTCACTCACTCACTCACTCACCCACGCACACACTCCTCACTCACTCACTCACTCACTCACTCACTCACTCACTCACTCACTCACTCGCTCTCACTCACTCACTCACTCACTCAGTCGCTCACTCGCTTGCTCGCTCACTCACCTGCTGGGTACGCAGACATCACTTACAGATGCCAGATGCAGCTCATCCTTCAGTCACTGTTGTAGGCCTCAGAAGTAGTGTTGTCATTGCCTTCGAGAATATCTATGGTTTGTTAGAATTTCCCAGACTTCTGGGTCAAAATGTCATTTTATTCCTGTTGTTTGTGTTCTCGTTTGTAATTTCCAAGTTATTTGAGTGGTTGCTTTTTTCTTTGCTGACTAACAGTAGCTTTGAATAACCTGGAAACCCAAACAAGTGCTAGCTTTCTGTTAGTGAAATTATTATTTTTGTTGGAAAGCAGCATTGGAATTCAGTTGGACCCAGTGCCACTTAAAAGAGAAATGTGTCTGGATAAAAACTCCAATGCCAGCTTAAATAACAGAAACCCATATATGGGCAACTGGGTTACTTTCTGTGTTTAACATTTGATTTCAGGTCAAGTTTTATTGCAATGTTCACTGCAAAGTGTGTGTTTTGTATTTTGATTAGTTCTAAACGCATTGTGTTAAGGTTATGGGGACTTAATACCCTGTTTTACTCGTAAAGCTGAGTCTGATTAGCCTTGGACTAAATTGCTGTAGTATTACTAGTGCTCATTGTTGTGTTGCTTAGTGCTTTAGCAGTACTAAACTGCTCTGTCCTCTGCAACTTTGCTACTTTACAGATGCACCAGTAGCAAGCTGGTCAACGTTTTACAATTTAGGCTTCATACACATGACTAATATCACAGATTTAGAAATAGAAAGTTCTCTGAACACCAAACAGACTGGTTTTCCAAATTCAGGCCAGTGCAGTAATAACCTTCAAAGATTCTAGTCACCAGTGAGGGCCTTTCAAACAGAATAGGTTATTTTGTTGTTGGTTTCAGATGTAGTGAAGTTCACAGATGCAGTGAAGTTTTTTTTTTTTCTTTTTTTCTCTCACTACTGTTATTCTGCATTATTTTTCAGGAACAAGAAAGCAAATCTTCAGATCTTCTGCACGCCACTGAGAAAAAGGTAGAATCACACAATTATTATTATTTTATTTATTTTTTTTGTCATTTTTTTTTTCATCACCTCGGTTGACCCCTGAATTAAGAAAATAAAAAGTATGTTCTTGGGCTTGTTTACTACCTCAGGTTGCCCACCTGTTTAAATGACACATGAGGGTTTCTGTGAACTTCCAGCTAAACTCTATTTTCTCTCAGAAGCACAGAAGTCCATGTTTTCAGGGGAATATGGTCGCCGGGGCCCTTGCGATGATTGACGCGGTGGTTGTGCTGTTGTGCAGGTGCGCTCCCTGCAGAAAGAGGTGGAGAAAGAGAAGGTGGACGCCAAGAAGAAGATGTCCAAGATGGAGGAAGCGCTGACGTGAGTCTTACGTCTTGGCGCTCCATTCCTGTAACACTCATCGGTGGCAGCATCGCTCACTGATGAGCACTGATAACATGGAGCCGTTGGGCTAGCCGTTGGGCTAGCCGATAGCCCCCTAGCTTTTGGGTTGGTTGATGGCCCCCTAGCCGTTGGGCTAGCCGATGGCCCCCTAGCCGTTGGGCTAGCCGATAGCCCCCTATCTTTTGGGTTGGTTGATGGCCCCCTAGCCGTTGGGCTAGCCGATAGGCCCCTAGCTTTTGGGTTAGCCAATAGCCCCCTAGCCGTTGGGCTAGCCGATAGCCCCCTAGCCGTTTGGCTACCCGATAGCCCCCTAGCTTCATCTGATGCCTGGTCTCTGCATACTGTGGTCACAGTCCGCTAATGAAGTAGCTGAGGCCCTGCTTGTAATTGTAGCGTTTGCTTCCTCCTACTGAGGCACTCGGTATGGCTATAAACAGGTTTAGATCTGGGTGTCGGCATGTCGATCACTGAGTAGCTGTCTAGCGGTCAAAGTTAAGTAGTTTTTTTCTGCCAACGAACCCCTCAGCAAAATATCAAAATAATGAATGGTTTTATATGTAGTGTCTATGGGCAGTATTGTAAATTGTTTACAGTGCTGATGCTTAACTTTCTGGATAAGATGGATAACACCAGATATTATAATTCACTTTCGAGTTCAGATTTCAGGTGCTAATGCTAACGCATTAATATTTTACAGTGATCGCATATGGAGTTCATTCTTCTTCCACCTCTATGGAAGGGAACGCTCACTTTAAAGATTTATATGCAATGTAGTGCAGTGACTTTCTCTGGGTTATGAATAGTGCACCACAGTGTGGAGCAGAGCTCTTATTTGAGAAAGAAATTGCTGTAATTAGTTCTCTGACCTTAATGCCTGTTTTTAATTGTGGAAGCCCGTTATAAGCCTTTTGCTGTTTTCCGGTCGTTGTGTTTAAGCATTCCTCTACTTTAAGGGAACTGCTTTTTGGAAAAAAATAGTTTCCAATTTGGGTTTTTAATTCGGGCGTGAAACTGGCATCCTCGAATCTACTGAAGTAACCTCACGACCAGTCTGTGTGAGGACCATGGAGATATACACATGGAGAAGGCTTCCTATGGGTTCTACTCAATGGTGCAATGGGGCTTTTTTGTCACCAGAGGCAAAAAAACTGCAATACCCCCGGTAACCACTGGGGTGGAATGGCAGTTCCTGGTCCCCTGGTGAGGAGACCCACTAACGTGACCTCACAGCTGCGCAGTCAGAGTCAGTCTGTGTGAGGGCGGCCACTGGAATTAGAACGCCAGGCTGTGCCGTCACTGTCCGTATGCGCAGGCAGAGTGCGTCGAGGGAAGGGGTGGGGTGTGTAGGGTCCCACAGAGTGTGTGGAAGGGAGGGGGTGTGTAGTGTCCCACAGAGTGTGTGGAAGGGAGGGGGTGTGTAGTGTCCCACAGAGTGTGTGGAAGGGAGGGGAGTGGAGTGTCCCGCAGAGTGTGTGGAAGGGAGGGGGTGTGTAGTGTCTCACAGAGTGTGTGGAAGGGAGGGGGTGTGTAGTGTCCCACAGAGTGTGTGGAAGGGGTGGGGTGTGTAGTGTCCCACAGAGTGTGTGGAAGGGAGGGGGTGTGTAGTGTCCCACAGAGTGTGTGGAAGGGAGGGGGTGTGTAGTGTCCCACAGAGTGTGTGGAAGGGAGGGGGTGTGTAGTGTCCCACAGAGTGTGTGGAAGGGAGGGGAGTGGAGTGTCCCGCAGAGTGTGTGGAAGGGAGGGGGTGTGTAGTGTCTCACAGAGTGTGTGGAAGGGAGGGGGTGTGTAGTGTCTCACAGAGTGTGTGGAAGGGAGGGAGTGTGTAGTGTCTCACATAGTGCGTGGAAGGGAGGGGGTGTGTAGTGTCCCACAGAGTGTGTGGAAGGGAGGGGGTGTGTAGTGTCCCACAGAGTGTGTGGAAGGGGTGGGGTGTGTAGTGTCCCACAGAGTGTGTGGAAGGGAGGGGGTGTGTAGTGTCCCACAGAGTGTGTGGAAGGGAGGGGGTGTGTAGTGTCCCACAGAGTGTGTGGAAGGGAGGGAGTGTGTAGTATCCCACAGAGTGTGTGGAAGGGAGGGGGTGTGTAGTGTCTCACAGAGTGTGTGGAAGGGAGGGAGTGTGTAGTGTCCCCCAGAGTGTGTGGAAGGGGTGGGGTGTGTAGTGTCCCACAGAGTGTGTGGAAGGGAGGGGGTGTGTAGTGTCTCACAGAGTGTGTGGAAGGGAGGGGAGTGGAGTGTCCTGCAGTGGCAGCCTCACTCTCCTGTGAAACAGACGGTCTTCCACTTTTAGGTTACTATAGCAACCAGGTGAAGAATTACACGGCCCTAAAATAGGGAAGGTGCCTCTTTCATCCTGGTTCAGTTATCATCATAGGGTATTAGCATTCTGTACGTACTCTCTATCACACACACACACACAAACACAGGTACCTCCATACACATGCACACACACACACACACACACACACACACCCCCCTGTGCACACACACACAGTAAAACAGTTTTACAGTACCATCCAAGAACAGGGCATAGCAGAGGGATTTGCCATTTCCTTCTTTTAATGACTGGTCTTGTTTGCCAGTAGCCGTCCGTGCTTCGTGGCTTTAATGGTCCAAAGGTGAAGACGGAACATTTCAAACCACTTTTCTCTTCTCTGCCTTTTCAGCATGCTTGTGCAAGAAAAACATTCTGCAAGCCTGACATCGACAGCATGATCCTTTCTCGCCTGGAGTCGATCAAAACTTCCAGCTCTGATACGCTTTTCAGAGGTCTGTTCTATTTCAGTTCACACAGTTTGGGAAAAGAACTGAAATTCAATTTGTCAATTGAAATTGCCATAATGTTCTGCCAGGAGTTTTTTTCATTAGTGAAGTGAATTTCAGTGTGTTTCCTTATCTGAATGAATTGAAATGTATTTGACCCCAGCTCTGCAGCAGAGAGGGGTACTGTTCTGGTGTAATCAAAGAGCGGGGAATCCGCCCCCTTCCAACACAACGACACATGAGAGAAAATCACAGAGCGCAGCCCGGAGAAGGATCACACGTTCCTGCTTTTCTCTTTACAGCGCGTCAACTTCTCCTTTACCCCCCCCCCCTGTAAAGTTTGAAAGAAGTCAAAAAAAGTTCCACTGTCCTCATTTTTCCGTTTTGCGTTTCTTGTGTTGCTCGCTCCGCGTTGGAGATGCGGAGAAGGTCCTCCTGCGTCTGAGTTTGCCCTGAAGGCAGGCGTGTTGCACAGGCAGATTAATAATTACAGCGTACACAAAACTGAGAGAAAACTATTTCTGCGCATTGATGTCGAACATGAGAGAGACCGAAATTACAATGGGAAAAAAAACTGTTCAAAGATGAGGTCCTATGATTTTTTGTTGTTGTAAAAATGTCCTGTTATTGTTCAGCAGTACTTTAAAATAGGCTTCAATATACAGAAGGAGGCCCGGGGAGGGGGGTTCTTTTCAAAGCACCGAAACAAAAAAACTGAACTTTTCACTGCTGTAGGTGAACACTTTTAGGCCACGCGTGTGACCTTTGGGCCCAGCACACCGTGTTTCGGGCGTGTACTGCTTTTTAAAACCCGACTCTTCAGTCCTCCTCAGACAATAAGCGTACATTCCTGCCCTTTCATACCGTCAGGTGCAGAGGCTGATTAGATTAGCACGGAATGAGGCCTCACATGCTTACAGAAGCTCCCGAACAAGTTTAGTTTTATTTCACCCGTCGGAATGCATGCATCTGCTGCAGAGCTTTCTGCCACTAATGAAGTCAACCTTCTTATTAGTTGGGCTTACTTGCGAGTGACTTCTGCTACACTACCTGAATGCGCTCCATATTCTGTCATTCTTGTATTTGTGGCAGTGGCTGTGGAGGCCTCCTCTTCTTCTGTGGTTGTGGTACTACATGACAGCCACCTTGTAGCAGTCAATAATTCCTCCAGAGCAGGACTTGCTGAAACACAGGGGCTGGTTTTCACTGCTGTCATTTGCTTCTGCATTCAGAGTGAGAAACTGTCCCCCTCTCGGGGAATCTGCCATCCTGACAGGCTGCAGCATCTTGAACAGAGAAAGCCAACCTGTTTCATCACTGGCAGAGAATGTAAAATCTACTTAGCTTTGTAAACGACATTAAGAATTAAGGTTATTTTCACCTGTCACATTTTTTAACACATGTGCGAGTAATGTTTCAGTTAAGAGACTATACATTTTCAGAAATCATTTGATGTTGGATTTTTGTATTTGAGGTGATAATGTGAAAATATGACTTGTGATTGGATTATTCTCCTTGCTGCTGTGTGTTCAGTTGTTTCATGCTTCATGGTTATCCCATTGATGTTGTGTTTAAGTGGCTGTGTGGGGTCTGTTGGATTATTCTCTTTGCTGGTTACTCCATGCGCCAGTGTGTGTGGGGCGTGTTGGGTTATTGATTGCACCGGTGTGTTGGTTGTGTTGAGTTATGCCATGCTTCAGTGTGTGGGGTGTGTTGGGGTATTGATTGCACTAGTTTGTTGGTTGTGTTGGGTTATTTCATGCGTCAGTGTGTGGGGTGTGTTGGGTTAGTCAATGCGTCAGTGTGTGGGGTGTGTTGGGTTACCCCAATGCGTCAGTGTGTGGGGTGTGTTGGGTCACTCCATGCGTCAGTGTGTGGGGTGTGTTGGGTTACTCCATGCGTCAGTGTGTGGGGTGTGTTGGGTCACTCCATGCGTCAGTGTGTTGGTTGTGTTGAGTTATGCCATGCTTCAGTGTGTGGGGTGTGTTGGGGTATTGATTGCACTAGTTTGTTGGTTGTGTTGGGTTATTTCATGCGTCAGTGTGTGGGGTGTGTTGGGTTAGTCAATGCGTCAGTGTGTGGGGTGTGTTGGGTTACCCCAATGCGTCAGTGTGTGGGGTGTGTTGGGTCACTCCATGCGTCAGTGTGTGGGGTGTGTTGGGTTACTCCATGCGTCAGTGTGTGGGGTGTGTTGGGTCACTCCATGCGTCAGTGTGTGGGGTGTGTTGGGTCACGCCATGCTTCAGTGTGTGGGGTGTGTTGGGTTACTCCATGCATCAGTGTGTGGGGTGTGTTGGGTTACTCTATGCATCAGTGTGTGGGGTATGTTGGGTTACTCCATGCGTCTGTGTGGGGTGTGTTGGGTTACTCCATGCGTCAGTGTGTGGGGTGTGTTGGGTTACTCCATGCATCAGTGTGTGGGGTGTGTTGGGTTACTCCATGCGTCAGTGTGTGGGGTGTGTTGGGTTACTCCATGCGTCAGTGTGTGGGGTGTGTTGGGTTACTCCATGCGTCAGTGTGTGGGGTGTGTTGGGTCACTCCATGCTTCAGTGTGTGGGGTGTGTTGGGTCACTCCATGCGTCAGTGTGTGGGGTGTGTTGGGTTACTCCATGCGTCAGTGTGTGGGGTGTGTTGGGTCACTCCATGCGTCAGTGTATGAGGTGTGTTGGGTTACTCCATGCGTCAGTGTGTGGGGTGTGTTGGGTCACTCCATGCGTCAGTGTGTGGGGTGTGTTGGGTCACTCCATGCTTCAGTGTGTGGGGTGTGTTGGGTCACTCCATGCGTCAGTGTATGGGGTGTGTTGGGTTACTCCATGCGTCAGTGTGTGGGGTGTGTTGGGTCACTCCATGCGTCAGTGTGTGGGGTGTGTTGGGTCACTCCATGCGTGGCCGTGTTGCAGGGAGAAGGAGGATCAGCTGTGCAGGCAGCGGGAGTGTCACAGGCAGCAGATGCAGCAGGCGGAGAGCGCTCTGGAGCAGTTTAAGAAACAGGCGGAGCTCAGCAGCGAGAAGGCCTTCACCGACATGAAGCAGCAGGTGGGTCCCCACAGGAAGTGGCTCTCAAACTTCCTGCCAAATCTTTTCCATTCTACTCCACATCTCCAGTGCACAGGATACCATCATTTTCCCCACAGTTCCCTGTGTGTTAACAGACATATCACCCGCATATTCAGAGCTGTGAGCCGTGCTGGGCTACCTGATTAGATTAGACCGTATGACCAAGTGCTGTTTATTACAGCTCTATAACTGATGAGATCGTATGACCAAGTGCTGTTTATTACAGCTCTATAACTGATGAGATCGTATGACCAAGTGCTGTTTATTACAGCTCTATAACTGATGAGATCGTATGACCAAGTGCTGTTTATTACAGCTCTATAACTGATGAGATCGTATGACCAAGTGCTGTTTATTACAGCTCTATAACTGATGAGATCGTATGACCAAGTGCTGTTTATTACAGCTCTATAACTGACGAGACCGTATGACCAAGTGCTGTTTATTACAGCTCTATAACTGATGAGATCGTATGACGTGGTGCTGTAAATTAGTGCTCTATAGCTGATGAGATTGTATGATGTAGTGCTGTTTATTACTGCTCTATAACTGATTCTCTTTGATATAGTGATGTGTATTAGCACTCTATAGCTGTTGAGACCATATGACATAGTGCTCTTTATTACAGCTCTATTACTGTTGAGACTGTATGACATAGTGGTGTTTATTACAACTCTATAACTGATGAGATCGTATGACGTGGTGCTGTAAATTAGTGCTCTATAGCTGATGAGATTGTATGATGTAGTGCTGTTTATTACTGCTCTATAACTGATTCTCTTTGATATAGTGATGTGTATTAGCACTCTATAGCTGTTGAGACCATATGACATAGTGCTCTTTATTACAGCTCTATTACTGTTGAGACTGTATGACAAAGTGGTGTTTATTACAACTCTATTACTGTTGAGACCATATGACATAGCGCTGTGTATGAGTGTTCTATAACTGTTGAGACCATATGACATAGTGCTGTGTATGAGTGTTCTATAACTGTTGAGACCATATGACATAGTGCTGTGTATGAGTGGTCTATAGCTGTTGAGACTCTATGACAGTGCTGATTATTACACCTGTATAACTGTTGAGACTGTGTGATGTCGTGCTGTGTATTGTATGCTATTGCTTGTGGTTGCAGGTGTTGAGAGGCCTATGTTCTGTTCTGTCCTTATTAATACTTTCTGTCCCACAGTGTGTCCCTGCCCCCCACCATCTCCCTCCTTCCCCCTCCATCTTCCTCTGACTTCAAAGCCCCCGCTCTCCCTCCAGCGACCGCTTGTTTTCCTCCTCTCTCCTCTCTCCTCTCTCTTCTGTTGTTGCCGTGGAACAGTATTAATGAAAGACAGGCTGTTTCTCTGGAGCGGGGGGGGGGGGGGAAGACGTGGGCTTTCTGTGTTTTTACATTTTTTATTTTTTTTAAAGTGTCCGTTCCTGGCTCTGAAAACAGAGGCGTGTGCGTTCCTGCTGATGCACCCACCGCCTGGCGCTCTGATTCACCTCCTAATCCTGTTTCCTTCCTGTCTACATAAATCACATTACCGCATCCAGAATCACACCAAAATCTTTTTTGAAGATATATTTAGTTCCTCCCTTCCAAGTCGTAGAATCCCTTTGATTTGATGATTTCTCTTAGATTTTTGCTTGAGCATTGCTAGCAAGTGAGGATTATTATTGAGAGAATGTTTTGTGTTTTTTCAGAAACCCCCCCCCCCCTTCCCGACTGTTTCTGACTGTGACTAGCATGCTCCTGCTGTACTCACACTGACTTACCCCCCTTCTGTTGACAGTGCACCCAAAATGCCACACTAATTGTGACTGGTTGGGTACCCGCATTATCTGAACCTGCACTCAGTGACTCTTCGCGCCGACAGTGACTCACGCTGTGCTGTGACTCTCTCTGTGCTGTGACTCTCCACCCTGACAGTGACTCAGTCTACGCCGTGACACTCCACCCTGACAGTGACTCACTCTGTGCTGTGACTCTCCACATTGGCAGTGACTCACTCTATTCTGTGACTCTCTCTATGCTGTGATTATCCACACTGACAGTGACTCAGTCTACGCTGTGACTCTCCACACTGACAGTGACTCACTCTATGCTGTGACTCTCCACACTGACAGTGACTCACTCCATGCTGTGATTCTCCACACTGACAGTGACTCACTCTATGCTGTGACTCTCCACACTGACAGTGACTCACTCTATGCTGTGACTCTCCATACTGACAGTGACTCTCTCTATGCTGTGATTCTCCACACTGACAGTGACTCACTCTACGCCGTGACTCTCCACCCTGACAGTGACTCACTCTGTGCTGTGATTCTCCACACTGACAGTGACTCACTCTATGCTGTGACTCTCCACACTGACAGTGACTCAGTCTACACTGTGATTCTCCACACTAATAGTGACTCCACACTGACAGTGACTCCACACTGACTCCTGTTTAAGTCCCTGAGCTTCTTCCTCTACCTCAGAATTGACTCTCTGTTCCCTGCTGTTTTCTGTGCAGATGGAGAAAGTGGAGGCCGATCTGATCAGGTCCAAAGGGCTGAGAGAGAAGCAGGCGAAAGAGTTCTCCTGGCAGCTGGAGGAGCTCAGACAGAGATATGAACAGCAGGTTGGTGTGGGCATTGATGCAGCTGTACTGTGCTGTATTTGATGGTTATTTCGGTGTGTTCTGCTGTATGTGACAGTTGCTCCAGTGTATCACTCTATTTTCATAATTTTCATAAATGAGGAGTACAGACAAGGGACCATGTTTAGACTATCGCCTGTGGAGATCTACACTGTCAGAATTTAGCATCACTTAGTTCAAACTTCTGAAAGCTCTGAATGCATTTGTTATCTTTTTAAAATGTTCTAACATTGTTGGATATCAGCAGAGTGAACCAGTAGAGAGGACTTCTATTTCAGTAAAAAAAAAGGAAATTGGTGGTATAAACAGCTTGGTCAAACTCACTCCAATGTAATATTCATTTTGGGCTTCCTTATCTGAATTCCACCTTTTTGTCGTCATTAAAAATCTCAAAGCATTATTCTCTCGTTTGTTGGAACACATTGATGATAACTAGCTGATCAGAGAGTTCAGTTCAGCTGTGATTTAATTTATAATTCCATATTTATATTTATATTGAAAGTCTATTTCATATTGTCCATTGTTTCTATCTTGATCGAGGCTAAAGGCATTCAGCAGGCAGTAAAGTCTTTAAAACTTTGCAGGGCTAGGCCATTCTTTCAGAAAGGGCTAACTAAAATAAGGTTCCCCCCAGGGTATTTTCATTCAACTCCTGCTTTTAAACTAGAATCTTAAATAGGTTGTTCAAAGACATTAAAACAGATTTTCAACGAGGCACTGTCTTTCCAGTACAATCTATCTGTGGGACTTCAAACAAATTGTATATAATATAACTTATGCAGAGTTTCGGAATAAGGTTTTAGTATACCGTGTTAAGTTGATAAACTGTAATGATTGTCATTTCCCTCTTATTCAAGTGAATATATCACAGAGACATCCACGTCAGAGTGAATAGGGGAAATTATAAATCTAGGCACAAACATAAGAACCTTATTCTTGAAAGGGCAGTATTAACGAGCAGCAACTTTCTGCATAAAAAGTATTTTTAGTGAATATTTAATTCATTACGGTACAGCTCTGCATGCCTCCTCCTGGAGTGTTACCTCAAAAGGCTTTTTCCTTGTGCAACTTTCAGCTTTAAAAAGATCACTTGTGACTGTTTAATGCCAGCTGGTTCAATCATGCAGTGATTGAAGTTTGGTATTTGTCAAAATAAAGATTTTTATGCAAATTGCTTCAAATTATTTTTCTTGAGGAACTCTTAGGCTCTTCAGATTTTTTCTTTGATGGATGTTCTCAAAACACATCAATGACACATCATTAGTAAATATGGACCTCTCATTAACTGGAGTTTTGAAGGGAGAGAAGATGCTCTGTTTGAACCTAATTCTCAATGGGATGTTTTAACTGGTTTTATGGGTTTAACCTGGAATCAGAAAAGCCTTCTTAAGCCGCGGTCTCCAGCGTAGTTTTTACATGGATGTGCTTCAGACAAAAGGTATTTGATACTTTCAAAGAAAATAGCTGATGAATGACTGTAGGTTGAACATTTGTATCCCGTAATAAACATAAACATAAACAATAAACAGAAATTCCAAAAACATTTACATTTATGACTTGTCTGCAACCACTAAAGTAGATTTTTTCCCCCGCTTCAATACTAAGCTGTTATGGTAACCAGACAAACATGGATGCAAACAAGCGCAGCAAATGAACAATGTAGAACGTTTTCTTGATCACAAAAGAATAAATACTATTTAATAAAAGTAAAGTCTGTGGCTCATTAAAGTATTTTCTCATGTTGCACACTTTGCTGTGTTCACAGAGATGCGTGTGAATGAGTAAATGGTGTTTCTCTGACACGTGTGTCCTCAGTGTTGGAGAGGGGTCCTGACCACGTTAACCTCAGTGTTGCTGTGATGTCACTCACACACAGCAGTGATGTCACAGCACTGGGGGAAAGGGAGGGGGGGGGGGGGGGTTACAACGGTATCGCCTCCGCCAAATGACTGATCCCGGTCTGCCAAGCGGCAAAACAAAAACACCCCGACCTGGAGATAAAATAAGAAAAGGCTCCAGAGAGAATGGACTCGCGCCCCCCCGCTGGGGCTGGGGCCAGACGCGGCCCCTCTCTCTCACGCCGTGGCCCTGCTGTGGAGGGGGGGGACCCCCATGGTGCACCGCGGGAGCCCCCGGACCCTTCTCCGGCGACGCCCTGCTGCTCCCGCCCGGTCGGGGTCCCGTAATCGCATCCCGGCGCTGTCCCAGCCGCCGCGGAGCCGGATGGCGGCCCCTTTAAGACTCAGGCTCCCCGGCAGGGCTGGTCTCTGGCTGGCGTGACGCTGCAGCTCGCTGCTCCTTCATTTATTTTTTTATCCCCCCCCCCCCCCACCCCCACCCTCTTTCTCGTCAGTCGCGATTAAATTTTGATAAGGATCTACGCCAGTCGTGCCGCAAAACGAAACCGGGGATCGTCCCGCGGGATGTTAGCGCTCCTGCTGCCGTCGCCGAACAGCGATGTCCTCCGGCCCAAAAAGTGCACCGTAAGGTTTACCTTTCAGTTAAACGGCGAATTATCGTGTGCGTGCTTCTGAAATACAACCGTGTTTCAGAGGGTGTGTGTCCTTTCAGGTTTTAGGGGGCAGTGGGAGGCGTTTGGTTTAGCTCACACGGGGCAGTAGAAAGTGTAGCATTGAAGAGCTAGCCGCTCGGGTTGCTACGTATCCGAAACGGCACAGCGGTCGCAGGTAAATGGGATTCCGCCGCTTTAACGCGGTTTTCCGGGCGGCTGTTCTTTCGTATTCCCGGGATCGACCTCCGCGGGCTCCTGCTGTTAGCTGCTTTGAGCGTCGCGTCTTCGGTCGTCGTGGATACGTGTGCGTGTGCTGCTTTTCATTCCTCTCCAACGATACTCTATCCCTGTTGAGTACAAGTGTCATGCAAATACGAGTTTGCGAACAAAAAAATATTGTGATAGTTTTTCTCGCTGAGCGAAAGGCGAAGTTTGCAGCTGGCTGTTATAAGCAGCTTTCGTGGCCTGCTCCTGCTGGGTGGGGAGGGGAGGGGGGAGAGGTGGGAGAGGGGGTGGGTGAGGGGGGGCCCCCATTCAGCACCAGCCTGTAAAAGCCTCCATGCTGTGCCTGTTCGGCCACCGGCCCAGGTAGGGTGCCGCAGTGTACAATGCGCTGGGATTAGTGTGACCTCTATCCCACCCGCCAAGGTCGCGCTGCCAACCGGCAACCCTGGGAAAGACCAGCTTACTACACAGCAGGCATCTCTCTCTCTCTCTTTCTCTCTCTCTCTCTCTCTCTGTCTATCTCTAGCTCTCCCTATATGTCTTTGTCTCTGTCTCTCTCTGTCTATCTGTCTGTTTCTCTGTCTCTGTCTCTGTCTCTGTCTCTCTGTCTCTGTGACTCTCTGTCTCTCCTCTCTCTCTCTGACTGTCTCTTTCTCTCTCTTTCCTCTTTCTCTCTCCTCCCCCTCTCAAATTAAAATTCTAATTGACATATTTTACAATACATATTGCCAAAGCATAATAATCAATAAAAGTAACAACAGTAAATATAACGTGTTTTTTAATGTTATTTGTAATAATAGTAATACTATTGATAATATAATAATAAATACCATTCTAATAATTATTGTTGTAATTATCATAATCTCCCTCTCTGTCATAATCTCCCTCTCAGCCTCTCTGTCTTTCTCTCCTGTTCTTTCAGTTTCTCACACACATGCATCTGTTTTCGTGCGGACGGCATAGTTGAAAGACTACCTCCCTTTTTTTTTCTTTTTTTTTTTTTCTTCTCCCCTCTTTGTTTTCTTATTTTTCAGTGCGTTCTCTCTTGCTTGACAAACAACAACTCTGCGGTGGTACTGAGTCCTACATGCGGTTTCGGGTTTCCCATCAACGAGGCGTTGATGGAGCGGTTTTTTAAGAACATTTGAAACCAATGACAAGGATATGGAGATGGGCCTTCCTCGGAAAGAAATGAAATAAATATGAATAGTAACTGCCGTGACTTTAAATTCAAATTGGAATCACAGAATGGATTCCGCTGTATTATGTCAGTGCATATTATACCAGTGGCACCCTGTTGGGTAGAGTTGGATAACAGGCAAACCTGACTCCCCGGGTGGGTGTCTGGCTTTCATCAGATTTAGTATTTTTTGGCGAAATTTGTGTGAATGGAGCATGTAATGGCGACGGTTTTAATCTCCAACTGAAGCTCGGTCAGTCCAGCTCTGAGAGGTGATTGGCCGGGGCGGGTTTGATGGGCCACTCCACAGGAGTCTGGCCTTGGCTCTCTGGGTTTTATACGGGCTCGGGTTTCCATAAGAACACGAGAGTGAGGAGAGGAGGCAGAAAAGACCGCCCGCTACTCAACCGGCCGAAAGGGTGTCCTCGTTCCGGCTGGAGCAACTGCCGTTGTTTTACGGCGCGAGTTCAAAAAACATTTATTATCTAGGTGTTTTTTTTTGGTCTTTTTTATTTATGTTTTTTAAACGTATTTGTTATTTCGTGACGGCTATGGGCTAAGTTGTCATGACGACAGGGGTGCTCAGCCGATGTCGTGCCTCCCGCTGTCCAATCAGATCGTGGAGCTGAAGATGCAGCAGGAGCAGGAGAGGACCCAGCTGTACGAGAGACACAACGGCGAGAAGGACGGTCTGGTGCAGGACCACCGCCGCGAGATCCAGAGCCTGGAGAAGCAGTCGCTGGCCGCCATGGTGCAGCACCAAGCCCAGACGCAGGAGTGGAGGAACCGAGACTCCCAGGTAGGGACACGCCGTCGCCACGCAAACGGCGCTCAACGCGGTCAAATTCTCACCTGCTCCGCGGGGGTAAACAACGCTCAACGCGGTCAAACCCTCACCCGCTCCGCACGAGACCCCGCTGCTCCCAACTGCAGCTGCTGGACGGGTGCCGAGTGTATTGGGATGGGACGAAATGTAGTTCGCCGTTTTTGTTGAGTGGTGAAACGTTCACACGTTTAGTATTGTTTTTGAATACTTTGTTCATTTTATTTTGGGAAAATACACAAAGTGCGTAAAGAATTGTGAGAGATTTAACGGAAATGTGATGAAGTGGTGTGAATGGCGAAGTGGTGCGATTCCGCACCAGTTGGTTTTGCCGTGGGGATCAACGGCGAGCTGAAAGGGCGAGAATGGAGAAACCGCAGGTTGCCAGACGGAGGAAAAATCCCCCAGCATGGCATCGTGTGGGCCTTTTATTCCCCAAAACACGCTCCCGTTTCCCTCTTTCTTCCCCTGGTGTGGTTCAATGGCAGACGGGATTGTACACACACACACACACTCACACACACACACAAACACACACACACACACACACTCTGCTAGGTCTGTCGGATAGGAGTACCCACTGTCTTAATCTTAGCATTGTGGGTAACCATAGCGATTATTTGAGTAAAAATCCATTAATCTTCACTGGTGCCTAGTGCGATTAACATGCGTAGTGTTGTGTTTTAGTTTTAGTTTTGCGTGCAGACGAGGATTCCAGTGGAGAGGTTATTAAAATGCGAAGGAAGTGCACAATGTTTCCCATCCGCAGGCACCCGCCGTTTCCCTGAGCGATGCCCCTGCTGTGGTACCTCTGTGGGACGCTGTCCGCCGCACCGATCCCTGTCCGTACTCGCGACCGTGCTCCCGACTGTGCTCCGACCGTACCCCTGACCGTGCTCCGACCGTACCCCTGACCGTGCTCTAACCGTAGCCCCAATTATTCCCCTAGCGTACCCCCAACCTGCTCTGACCGTGTTCCTGTGTTCTGACCTGTGTTCTGACCGTGCTCCAACCTTACCCCTGACCATGCTCCAACCGAGCTCCTACCGTACCCCCAACCGTGCTCCGACCGTACCCCCAACCGTGCTCCGACCGTACCCCCAACCGTGCTCCTACCGTACCCCCAACCGTGCTCCGACCATACCCCCAACCGTGCCCTGACCGAGCCCTTGGCTGTGCTCCACCCGTACTGCCGGCTCTCTGCCGTAAGCCTGAAATGGCGGCTCTAATGCCTCGTAGCCGGGAGCCGGCGGTGGGGAGGGCTGAAATGAGGCCGGTCTGCTGTGGACCAGGCTGGGTATGTCCTGAATTATACACCATGAGCCAGGAAACACAGCGATGGATTATTCATTTCTCATTTACACTCTTCTGTGGAGAGGAGAATATAAAAGTGGTATGTTGATGTGCCTGCATGTAAATCTCTCTCTGGGAATTAGCTGAGAATCGTGCGTTTGCCTTACCCAGTACTCATACTCATGTGCAACCGTGGTGTGATAAGTTCAGCAGGACAGTATTACCAGTTACATTCTTACTGCTGTTTCAGTACCAGTCAGTGCAACAAAAAATATCATGAAGTGATCTTTATCCATGCATGAAAATAATTTCAAATAGATTTAATCCTACTTAATCTATCTCAAGTTCTACCCTGGTTTGATGGGATGCCATAGTAATTAGTATGTGTCCTATTAAAGATCTGCAGTGAAAATGGGTGAACTGCTCTCCACAGAGCCCTGTTCACACTTGGAAGCGTAACCCCTGCAAACTGACCGTAGTTTGAATATGGCGGAACCAGAGAATGTCAGTGAAGTCCGTCCGTTCTGTATTCTGTCTATAATTGGAGATGCCAGTAGTGATGAAACCATGGAGAGAATGAACGAAGACAATTGGATTTGTTTGTTTTTTTTTTGTTTTTTTTTGTACATTAATAACATTTCTGCCAGAGTTAGCCCAGGAGGCTAATCTTCTTGTATAGTTCCTGGTATACATGTTTTGGTGGTGGGAGAAAACCCACGCGAACACGGGGAGAACATGCTAACTCCAGACAGAGATTTTCCTGGCCAGCCTGGATTCGAGCCCAGAACCTCCTTCTTGTGAGGCCGTGCCAACCATTCCGCCATCTTACTGTTCCCAGCCTGGATAGCCAGCTAGCTAACTCACCCCAGCTTTTTTCACCCAGGTGGGTTAGGGTTAGGGTTGTGGTTAGGGTTATAAATGTAATAAATGTGCACAAGGAATTAATTATCTATTCATTATTATTATCTCTCCTTCTTAAAGAACCTTCTACCTTATTTGCTATAATAATTGAGTGTAATAAAGGGATTCATGCAAATGATTTAATGGTGCCATGCCTCAAACGCTATGCTTCTTTCCTGTAGTGTTATACAGTATGCATTAACCTTTGCATTGAGGAAATCCATGATTTGCTTTTCGCTTTTGCCGTAAAACTGCTTTTCCTTCACTTATATAATCCCCTATGAATAATGTCCAGCAAGCATGCGCCGTTGCAGAAGCGTCTCTGTGGGCTAAATTTGGCGCAGGCTACTGTATGCGTGCAGCCAGCTCCAGTGCATTTATTAGATCTGCAGCTGCAGCCTCCCAGCAGACCAGAGGGGGCAGTGTTGTGCAATGAGGACAGGCATTGCCACCATACAGCACGGGCACTGCAGTAACAGTGTGCTTTAACAGGTTACAGCACACCACATAGACAGATAGATAGATAGATAGATAGATAGCATGGATGCATTTATATAGTGCTTTTCTCACACTCAGAGCATTCTACAGTCTACACTGTTCTCAGCCACCGATGTGCAGCACCCACCTGTGTGGTGATTGGCGGCCATTTTGTGCCAGAACCACGCATCAGCATGACGGAGGACGTGGAGAGAGAGAAGAGCCCCTGTTGAACTGTGTAAACCGAAAAGAATAGAGATAAGACTGAATCAGAGACAGAGAGGGAGAAAGAGAGAGGAGGGAAAAGTGTCAGAGAAGAAGAAAGGGAGAGAGAGAGAGAAGTGAAAGATAGAGTTGAAGAGAGGACACACAAAGCTACCCGGGGGATAGGCACTAGATTATGAAAGTGGGCGCGGCCGTGTGGGGGGGTGTGAGTCATTGAAGTGGGGTGGGGATGGTATAATGAGTTTGCAATTGCCACAGTGTGAGAATCTGATTACTTCTTTTAAAAAAAAAATGTCTGCTTTGAAGTCGGACAGTAAGCATGTTAAGTCTTGGCATGCGCTTTGAAGCTCCTTCTGAGAGAATAAAGTAGTGTGGAAATCTCATATTCAGCTCTGAGGGGTGTATGCATGTAGCACTCCAGTGAATCTAGTTCAGTAAACTTTTTTTTTTTTTTCTTGCAGCCTTGTCCTTAGAATATTGCTTTCAACTCTACACGTCTGTCTGTCTTGTCTGTCTGTCTGTCTGTCCACGAATGCATCTCAGAGACAAGTGTTCTCATTCTTTTCATTCTTGCACACATGGAACAGTTTGAGTCCATGGCTTGGTCCTAGTCAGTGGCCTTAATGCACACCACATTGCTGAACTGAAGCCGATTAGAGTCCGGAGAGAGGATGGGCCGCTGTGTCAAACTGACCACTAGGGGGAGCCTACGTTAAAATCGGTCCGCTATAAGCAAGGGTCTGCCATCTTCACTTTAAAAAAATAGACCATATAATAATGAGAGAAACTGGAAATGCCCACGGGGAAAAATACTGTACTTTATTCATTTCAACGGAACCAACCGAAATCAGACCTTCATTTAATAAAAAATAGATCTCACCAAAATCAAGGTTTCATAATTATCGGCACCTGTAGTTAAGTACTTGGTGCATCCACCTCTGACAGGGATAACGGAAATGTGATGTTTCGCCAGGTTAAGGAACACACTTGGAGGGATTTTGGACCATTCCTATATGTAGATCCTTGCAGCATTCTTCAGTTTTTTGGGTTTGTGCTTATCAACTCTTCCATTCAGCCCACAGGTTTTCTATTGGATTGCGGTCCGGTGACTGAGATGGCCACTGAAGAACATATATTTTGTTGTCACAGAACCTTTGCTTTGTGGATTTTGCGGTATGCTTTGGGTCGTTGTCTTGCTGGAATGTCCATCTACAGCCAAGTCTCAGCCTTGTAGTAGAGGCAACCAGATTGTCAGCCAGAATTGCCTGATACTTGGTAGAATTCATTATGCCATTGATTTTAACCAGTGCCCCTGGACCTCTGGAATTAAAACAGCCCCAAAACATCACTGGCACAGCACCAAATTTCACCATGGGTATGAGGTGCCTCTCTTTTTATGCATCTCTGTTTCGACACCAAACATTCCGACGCCATATCTGACCCAGTCATTCAATTTAGTCAAAATGAGACCAAAATTTTACACGCACACACGCACACAGTACACAGTACACACATGTATTGCTGTGGTGTTAGATTAGTGGTAAATGTGTGATTGTGCACTCAGAAGATGAGAGCAGTTGTACTTGGCTGTGCGCTGTAATGGAGAGTTTGGGGAGGAGGGGATAGCTGGCCCTCCCCAGCCGGATGGAGGGGATTATCAGTTCAGGATCTTCCTCCACTCGCCTCCCCCACACTCTGGCTCTTTCTCCCAAAAACACGTCCAGTCCGCTCCACTGCTTGCTGCACCCAGATGTTCCAGCTTGAGCTGAAACGGGGAGCGAATGTGAGAACATGATGTGAGAACACGATATCCTGATCAATCTGTTTTCAGAAAGAAGGAAACCCAGCAATGCTACTGATGAACCTCCTTCATGGACACTGCCACTACTGTCTGCTGAGTCTATTGTGAAATCAGCACACAAGGCTCTTATTTACCTTTTCAGTGCCTGGATTATCATACCTCCTCCATGTAGGTCCAGTCATTTACTCATATGCTTCAATTTGCACACCAACGAATGGCTTTGTTTCTGGTTGTTTCTGTTTCTCGGACTGCATTTATATTGCGCTTGTATCCGCAATTGATGCACACGCTCACACACCAACGGCGACTGACTACCATGCTAGGTGCCAACCGGCTCATTGGTAGCAATTGGGGGTTGGGTGTCTCGACCCACACCTCCTGAACTGATACCGCCCCGCTTCGAGTGCGTCTAGTGCTTCTAGTACTTCTAGTGCTTCTAGTGCATCTAGTGCTTCTAGTGCATGTAGTGCTTCTAGTGCTCCTAGTGCATCTAGTGTTTCTAGTGCTTTTAGTGCTTCTAGTGCATCAGATATCTTTCTGATTGACCTGTGAAGGTGGTCTGTGTACATGGTCATGGTGGGCAATTGAGGCTTTGTGAACCTTGTGTTACCGAAGGTTGTTGGTTACATTATCCAAGGCCATTAAAATGCAGTAAGTTGCTATCACTGTTCTGCCTCCCCCCTGAGAACACAGAGCTGGAAGAGAAGCTAGCGCTTGTTAGCGTGCCAGCAGGCTGACGGGACTGTAGTAACTGCTCCAGGTTCAAATGGGTCACAGACACAGAGGATAACGAGTCTCTGTAGCGACCTTCGACCTTCGACCTTCGATCAGTCTACTCTTCTCGTTGCTGTGATCTCGCCAAGCTTTGGATCGTTCATCCACTATAATAGGGGACTTGAGCTGCATATAGGCCAGTGGTTAGCAACCCTGGGAGGAGGGTATTTCACAAAGTAGGATTACTGAGTAAAACCCGGAGCAGCTCTCTTTTCTTCAGTCCATGTTCCAGATTTGGGAGGGTTCCGGGTTTTAGTTCAGTTATCCAGCTTACTAATCCTGCTTTGTGAAACAGGGCCCTGGTGAGCCACAAGTTTCTGTTTCTGGTTGCACCTTAAAATCAGCTCCTAGTTCAGACCCGATTAATCAAGTGAGCTGTGTAATCCGCTCCCATTGGTTAATTAAACACAGAGAAACCGCAGAAGCCAGCAGAAGCTTGTGGCTCTCCAGGACCATGGCTGCAGACCCCTGGCTTAGATGGAGGGTGAGGTTAATTTGCCCTCCTGGTGATGTGTGGCGGTAGTGATCCCACTTAGCATGAGAGGAACTGCAGGCAGCTGCGGGTTCAGACAGCCAATCGCGGTTAATAGTTAATCATTTTGCGCTGTAGTTTATTTATTTTTTGCAGATGTACTTGCCGGGGTGGTTTAGCGGTCCCGCGGCGCGGTCGCGTCTCTGACTGCGTTCCCCGAGAGACGGCTCTCTTCCTCAGAAGCCTGGCAGCATGTGCACTTCAAACGGCCGCGGAGGCGGAGCGGGCCCCGGGGCCGCCAGGCAGCTGTCCGCCACATCCCGGCCTGTCCCCGTTAGACCTCCGCTCTCTTCTCACATCAGCCGTCAGGACGGGGGAAAACCGCGCCCGCTCGCCGGGGCCAAACGCACACGCCCGCCGTGTCCGCCCGCCGTTACCTGCTGGACGCTGCCTTTCTCCACAGCACGTCCAGCTCACCTCTACCTTCTACATTTGTTCATTTTTACTTTTTTGTGACTTTATTTTAATATGATTCTAGGGCTGGGAGATGTACCATGGCACAATAGTACTGATTGCAATTACGAACATCGCCACCGTGTGAAGTGGTGACCTTTTTTTCCTTAATTATTATACCTGACGTTGTGGTAACCATCCTAACTTCAGGGACAACATGAGATGCTTCTGGGGAAAAAACAAAAAACATCACCGCTAATATCTGCGGCCTGGGATGGGCAGTTTTTCTGAGACGTATATTTGAGTACATCTGTCACCTTTAATTTGATGCTATTTACATCCATTTTCGGCGATCCACGTAGGAATTACATTAAGTCCCTCTATTTTAGGGGACCAAAAGTAATTGGACAGTTGGCTTCTCAGCTCTTTCTGATTAGTCAGGCGTAATCAATTGCCTCCTTGGTGTAGGTATTAGACATTTCAGTATCTAGTCTTGATTCTTGGCTTTTGATTGGCTTAGGAGTATGTTATTGCATTTGTCAATATGAGGAGTTGTACCAATGACAGTCAAAGAATGCACTACGAGGGAAAAAGAAGAAAATAAACAGTCCGAGACACAGGGTGAATGATAGGCTTACCAAAATAAATGGTCAAATTGTAATCTGGCCTTTTGATTCTTGCTGTTGGTGAGAGTTTTGCATCTTGCAGAGTAGCCTCTGGACTGCTCTTGAAGTCTTTTGCGTATGGTGGCTTATTTCCACCCCCGTAGCTCTGCAGTCTGCTGCTGACATCACTGACTTTTGTCTTATGATTTTACTTCACCGCTATTAGGATTCATCTTTCATGAAATGCAGTTTTCTTCTTTCATTCTTTTTCAAGGCTTTCCAAGCTGTCCTTGATGTACAGTAGTTTTTCAGCCTTAGTTTGTCTCTTATTCATGACGGCGCGTGCCTTCTGACTCCAAATGCAGTCTCCATCGATGAAAACAAAGTCTAAATCCAAGACTAGACACAGCACTATGGCTAGGCTGAATTCAGTCAGTATCTTACTGTGCAAATGGACAGTCAGTGTAAATTGCAAGTGGTTGGCTAGATAAGGGTATCAGCTAAAATGATATAATGTAACCAAATAATATTACAATCCCAGTCTGTTTGTGTGTGTTCGTATACTAATCAATGTGCCCCACAGTAACCCATATACAGCGCTCTCGTAGCTCCGGTTGAAACGAGATCTGTAAAACCACTATTATTCTTGGTGGTAACTGCTGTGTAACAGGCCCAGTGTAACTGAACTGTACTGTGTGGGTGTTATTGCTTGCTGTAGGGTTAAGAGTGCTGTGCTAATGATGTATCGGCGTTTGTGCTAATGACACCGCTCTGGTACGGGGTGACTCATCTCCTCTGATCTACAGTTGGCTCGAGCCTCCCTCTCAGCCACTGGCCATTTTCATAAGTCTGTGTCATTTAAATCAGGTAGTTTATCCTGTCAGCCACTATTAACGTGTTTAATTAAAAGTGTTTGGACCTAAAGCGGGGCTTTGTGAGGAGGATAATTGTTTCTAATCATAACTGCGCCGTTCTAGCTGAAGCTCCACGAAGATCAGTCCGCCCGCCTCCTCGTTGTCTTCTTTCACGGTTGCCATCGTCTTGCTCGTCACAAAGACAGACTTTCGTGGCGGAGATGAATCGGGGACGCGGCTGAAGAGCTGGCGCTCTGACGTCAGTGGCCAGGGCAGGTGACTTTCCTGATAAAAACATACGTGACTCCTGTCTCCGCCCCGCCCGGTACAAGAATGGGGGCAGTGTTTCCGGCAAGCCTCCCGTTTGCTCCCCCGTTCGCTCGCACTCGGAGAGCTGCCTCCGCCGTTCGGCGCCGGTAGAGGGCCGCTGTCCCCGTGTCCGTTTCCCGACCCCGTGGGCTGACAGGCGAAGCTCTCTGACCCACCCGAGACGCTTTAAACACCCAGGACCTGGGACTGCGCGACGGTCCCGGAATTGGAAATGAGCCTGGGCTGGGACACAAAGCTCCCGGCTCTCATTTGTATTCCGCGCCCATGTCGCTGCCAGACATGTGAGCACCGCGCCGGGCTGTCTGTTCTCTGTTGCACAGGAGCGACCTTCCCTCACCTCACGCTCCTGCACCGCCCTGAGACTGTAACAACCTTCCCTCACCTCACGCTCCTGCACAGCCCTGAGACTGTAACAACCTTCCCTCACCTCACGCTCCTGCACAGCCCTGAGACTGTAACAACCTTCCCTCACCTCACGCTCCTGCACAGCCCTGAGACTGTAACAACCTTCCCTCACCTTACGCTCCTGCACAGCCCTGTGACTGTACCCCTTACCTTATGCTCCTGCACAGCCCTGTGACTATAACCGTCACCTCACGCTCCTGCACAGCCTTGAGACTGTAACAACCTTCCCTCACCTCACGCTCCTGCACAGCCTTGAGACTGTAACAACCTTCCCTCACCTTACGTTTCTGCACAGCCCTGTGACTGCTTGGGAGTTTTTCTTCATTGTGAGAGTTCTGGGGGCTGGGGGCTCAGGGTGGTGTTCACAGGCAACATTGTGTTAAACAGTGGCGGTTATGACACCCCTGGGCTGGAGTCCACTGTAGTCACCCTGCAGCACATCTTGTGAGGGCACAACAATGTAAAGTTCCCTCCAGGACATGCCAGTAAACAGAATTTTCTGTTTGTTCGTTCGCCTAATTATTATTATTTTTAGTCGAGCGGATTATAGTGGAGAAGACAACTGTAAATGGAGAACACTGTGTGTGTGTGTGTGTGTCTGTGTATGTGTGTGTGTGTGTGTGTGTCTGTAGCTGTGTCTGTCACTCTGGATAAGAGCGTCTGCCAAATGCCAATAATGTAATGTGTGTGTGTGTGTGTGTGTGTGTGTGTGTGTGTGTGTGTGTACGTGCATACGTGCATACGCTTATGCCTTTTTGAATCTTTTTCAAAAAAGGCCAGCTGTGATGATCAAGAACAAACCATCTCATTTATCCTTTCCCAAAACTGCCGTTTTATTTTGGACTAATTTCCCATTGCTTAAAAAAAAAAAAAAAAAAAAGTAATTGTTTTGGAAACAACATCAAATTTTCCATCACACTTCAGCTTAATTATGCTTTGTTTGTTCTGGAAATCCTCTGGCTGGAATCTTCCTTCGCATGACATCACACGCCTCGCAAAACAATACTAGCGCTGGTCTCCGGCTGTTTCATGTCCACGCCAGACTTCGGTTGTCAGCCATCGGTTTGTTTTGGTTTGTAAGACCTTCCCCAAACTTTCTGAAGAAGGGGGGAAAAAACCATAACGACAGTTAAAGAAGCCAGGCCGAGTCGGAGAGGAGCGTTGCACGTATGAAATGTGGAAGTTGTTTTCTGTATAATCAGTATAGGGATGCTCTGATGAAGGCGTCCCGCCAAAGCTCGTTAGCCAAGGTCACAATAAACGCTGTCCGTGTCCGTGTTTCAATTTGTTTTGCGCCATCTCTGTAGCCTTTTACTGTGCTTTTTTTGTCTCTTTGATTAGTCCTTTTGTGGCTTCACAAGGAAGTGCACCTGGTATTGATGTTCTGTGTCATGCAGTGCTGTTGGGCGTGTATCTCCAAAGGTTGCAGGCTCAAAGCCTGTACATGGGCACAGTACTTCACTTGAACTGCTTCAGTGAATATTCCCTCCCCCCAATTTCTAAATCACTTACTCCTGGTCAGGGTTTTGTATTTGTCCAGGAATTCTAAATGTGCTGTTTTTGGTTCTGGCACGGATCAACAGTACCACTGCAGTGAGTTTTAGGTGAGTGTGGTTTGGGGTGTCTCTGTATACTCCTAGTGTAGTGGTGTTTTTTGGGGATTTTTGCAGTGTTGGAGTGTGTTGTGGTTTGGGTTTGGAGTGTTGTGGTGTTGCTGGCTGCAGTGTGGTTTGGGTTTGGAGTGTTGCAGTGTTGCTGCAGTGTGGTTTGGGTTTGGAGTGTTGCAGTGTCGCTGCAGTGTGGTTTGGGTTTGGAGTGTTGCGGTGTTGCTGCAGTGTGGTTTGTGTTTGGAGTGTTGTGGTGTTGCTGCAGTGTGGTTTGGGTTTGGAGTGTTGTGGTGTGGTCTTGCTGCAGTGTGGTTTGGGTTTGGAGTGTTGCAGTGTTACTTCAGTGTGGTTTAGGTTTGGAGTGTTGCAGTGTTGCTTCAGTGTGGTTTGGGTTTGGAGTGTTGCAGTGTTGCTGCAGTGTGGTTTGTTTTGAGATTGTTGCATTAGGGCTTTGCGTCGTTTGGAGGGTCTGCCATTATCCCATAGGCTTGTGATTTTTGTTTCCGAACAGCCCTGTCCACAAAACACTTAGAACAGTACCCACTGGCCCCTAATCAGGGAAGTGATGCATTGTGGGTAACAACCCTGTGATAGTCCAGCATCCTCACAGGCCTTTCTGATGCTCATATACCCAATTCTGCCATAGGCATGGGGCTGAACCCGGAGCCATCCTGGGTTGGACTCACTTTTATCATATCTCAGGCTGAACGTCACATTTAATTTATCCCAGCTCCCCAGCTGTGTCCCCGCATAAGCACATCTCTGATTGATGTGGAAATAACTCCCACCAAACCCCCCTCGGTCAGGCAGCAGAGAAACCCACACTCCATTTTTTCTCCATTATATCAAGAGGCACTTGCATGCTCAACATAATCCAGTAGTGTGTCTGTAGATCTAGTTTTCTCTCTCTCTCTTTTTTCCAGTTTTTTTTTGTTTAACAGAAGCATTTTTGTTATGGACATTCCTGCTCTGTAACGTCCTTTAGTTCAGCAGCTGGAGAGGCCGAAATCAAAGGCCCGATCTCGTCAGAGCCCGCGCTGGAAGGTTCAAAGCATGCCAGGTCAAGACCGAGGTCACCGCCTCGGATCCAGAACAGCCCCATTGACTTCCTAATAGAGGGGCCTCATTAAATATGTATTTGGTAAGGGGCCTCTGCTGGGTCCGAGCTCTCTGCATATCAAACGCACGGCGACGCGGAGGCCGATGAAATCACTCTCAATGACGCCGGCGCATTTGCCCTTCCTCCGCCTTCCTGAATACGAAATGTCAAAAGTATCCTTTACAGACTGACCTTCGATTTTTTTCCCCCCCTAATCGGCGTCATTAAGTCAAAGTGCTGACCTTTGGTGAAGTCGCCCGTTTGATCTTGAACCCTAACGCTCAGAGATCAAATGGCCCAGTCGGGCTGTGGAAGAGTCCTCCAGCTGGGACTGCTTTGCTCTGTGCTGCTCTGGTATGGGTTTGTGTGCTGCTCTGGTATGGGTCTGTGTCCTGCTCTGCTATGGTTCTGTGTGCTGCTTTGGGCTGGGTTTGTGTGCTGCTCTGGTTTGGGTTGTGTCCTGCTCTGGTATGGGGTTGTGTCCTGCTCTAGTATGGGTTTGTGTCCTGCCGTGGGATGGGTTTGTGTGCCGCTCTGGTATGGGTTTGTGTCCTGCTCTAGTATGGGTTGTGTCCTGCTCTGGGATGGGTTTGTGTCCTGCCGTGGGATGGGTTTGTGTCCCGCTCTGGTATGGGTTTGTGTCCCGCTCTGGTATGGGTTTGTGTCCTGCCGTGGGATGGGTTTGTGTCCCGCCGTGGGATGGGTTTGTGTCCTGCCGTGGGATGGGTTTGTGTGCTGCTCTTGTGCCGCCCATCGACTGATCGTCTTTGTTCCACAATAGCTCCCATCGACAGGACCGAAGCGAAAATTCTCTACTGTGAGCAGATGGCCAACTCTTGTGTTCTGTCTGTTCTCTCCGTATCCCCCTATATTGAAGGACCATGGCTCTCGAACTGTGGTTCTGGTGGGTCCCAAGATGCATGTGACAAAAATAGCCCTGTATATTATTCTGCTTTGATTAGGGTTCATGTCAGTTCAATTAAACATTGTGATTCATTATTTGAATATATGTTGGGCTTTTTAACAGGTGTGGGTTGCAGAGATTGTATGTTCCCATTCAGACCACAGTGGGCTCTGACGGTTGAGGAGCCACTGTTCTTGCAGGTTGTGGCTTGGAGTAGGAGTTCCCGGTTTTGTAGTTTATGAATATTCATTAATGCTGTGCCCAAAAACAGAACCCCCATTGCCATGGTCTTGTCCTTGGTTTGTGCCCTCTCATAAATATTCATAAGATACATCAAACTGGAGCATTTCAGCTTCAGTGTATGGGAAACAGAACTTTGGCAGGTCAGTATGCAGGGCCCGCAATTCAGTCTGTAGTATTCCTCACGGAAGCCAGAATAATGACTGCTTTTGCAGCTCTTGCCGAAATTGCTGATATCACAGTGGCAGTAATAATGTCTCCACTTCTAATGCCCACACCTGGGTCAAGTACATATTTGTTTTGGATTCAAATACTTTTCTAAGCACTGTCTGGTGTATAGGAACCTATGAAATACTCTTAAAAAAGTGCAAACCCCGCCTTCTGCTTCTCTTAGGAGACTCAATGGTTTTGTTCTGCAAGTTAAATTATCTCTGTTAATATTGTAACCTTGAATTTCAAAGCTGTTATGTGCTTTAAAAAAGTAAGTTGCTATATCGAAACAAAATCCCAATGGCGGGGGGGGGGGGGGTGGGGGTTGTTGGGTAATCTATCAAGGGAGGAAGAAACTGTCGGGTTGGCCTCCAAAAAGACGTCATTACTGACGCGCTCCATTGTGTCGCATTGGAAATGACAACAGATCAACAACAGAACCTACTGCCTGCCTCTCTGATGTGGTAATGCTAATTCCGCCGTGTGCTCCCCCTCCCTCCGCAGAGCATCACGCAGCTGGAGGCCCAGGTGCACAGCCTGCGGGAGGACCTGCTCCAGGCCCACGCCCAGCGGAAGCAGCAGCTGATGGAGCTGGGCGTGCTGCGGGAGGAGGAGCGCCAGAGGGCGGCCCAGGAGCAGGAGGCCACGCTGGGCCGGCTCCGTGCGGAGATGGAGCGTCTCAAACAGGACCTGGAGAGGACCCACGCCGCCGATAAGCAGCTGGCCCTGGAGAAGGTGGGACAGGGAACGTCGCGCACCCAGCCTCCCAAGTTTGGGATAATAAAGTTTCATTGAGTCAAACTGCAATGTGAGTGAGTACAGATGTTTGTGTGAGTACACCCCTGTAGCCAATGGGAAAACAGACCTGTAGCCAATGGGAGCACAGATCTGTAGCCAATGGGTGTGTTTTATAGTGAAGTCAATATTGTGTATTTTATGGTTTTCATAATTTGTGGTTTTTGAGTGCCTCTGCATCAGAATATCAGAATACATATCCTTACACAGCCAAGCCTTGAAACAAGCCGCCACATGATATTGTTTGTTATTGTGAATCATAATACTGCATTTTTCATAGAGATCTATAATGTCTTCTTGTGTAATGTCCCAGTCTGGCCTTTGAAAGCTTGGATGAAGGCTTGTGACAGTGTTAACCAGGTTTCTCAGGGTGTTCATTTCCCAGTGACCACGGTGTGAACGTGGCTTGGGGCTTTGGCAGGCCTGAGTGCTGGAGTAGCGTTTGGGCTGGATTGGATCGGATCGGATCGGATTGGTTTGGCCTGGCCTGGCCTGGCCTGCCCAGAGACTGTGATTGGAAAGCAGAAACGGGAATTAGCGAGTCATGCTCTATAATGCCATACAAGAAAAGAGCTCTGTCAGTTAACAACAATGACCAAGAACTCACTCGTTCTTTTTTCCCCAGTGCATTTACATTTAATTTCTGATGTGGAAATGCAGGCGGCACGGATGGTGCAGTGGGTAGCACTGCCGCCTCACAGCAAGGAGGTCCTGGGTTCGAATCCCCGTCGGCCAGGGCCTCTCTGTGCGGAGTTTGCATGTTCTCCCCGTGTCTGTGTGGGTTTCCTCCGGGTACTCCGGTTTCCTCCCACAGTCCAAAGACATGCACGTTAGGCTGATTGGAGAGTCTAAATTGCCCGTAGGTATGAGTGTGTGAGTGAATGGTGTGTGTGCCCTGTGATAGACTGGCGACCTGTCCAGGGTGTATTCCTGCCTTTCGCCCAATGTATGCTGGGATAGGCTCCAGCCCCCCTGCGACCCTGATCAGGATAAGCGGGTTCAGATAATGGATGGATGGATGGATGTGGAAATGCAAATAATTAACGGATTTATCGCTCCAAACACCAATCACAGCGCGACCTGCTGCCGCTCCCACCAATCACAGCGATACAATCTGCCTTACCGCAGTGCAAGTGGGCAGGTTGCGTCCAAGACCGCTAGAAATGATGAAATACCAAGGATTGCAGGGATGTGTGTCTGCAGTGAAGGCTCTCGCAACAAACGTACAATATCAGTTACTTCTGAAGTGTGTAACTTATACGGCTGGCTAATTTCCATAAATCGTTGGCATTCCCGACGTGCCGTGATAAATATTGATGAAGTTATGTAGATGGGTATTTCGTTTGCGGTTAGGTTTGCCCGGATGAAATGTTTCTTGGGTCGACGTTCTGCCGCTTCAGTACATGTCGGGAAATATTTAGCATTGTTAGATTTACATAAATACTTGTGGTGAGAGGACATTATGCGTCACGTGCAGCATTCCAGTGGTGGTTTCCGTAGCGCCGGAATGCTACATCACTCGATGTGAGAAAGTAAAAACAAACTGCGTCTTGTGCTAGCGATGGCACCGGTTCAGCAGACACGCTGGCTGCTATGCTAATCACCTGGAACAGCATGAAGGTGGGAACCCAATCTCTCAAACTGAGTGTGTTCTCTGGCCCCTCGCTGTGTCGTCTCATTAGCGCCGTGCGCTATCGCGTAATTCCAGGTAATAAAGCAGTCTGGAACTGCCGGATGGCTCATTCGGGTAAAGGGGCGGTTCACCCGAAAATGAAATAAAGTTGCTTCTGCTTGCCTGTGTTATAGGGGAGTAGAGTGCCAGGCTGTGTTGAGTGCCTGTGTTAATGTGTTATAGGAGAGTAGAGTGCCAGGCTGTGGTGAGTGCCTGTGTTATAGGGGAGTAGAGTGCCAGGCTGTGTTGAGTGCCTGTGTTATAGGGGAGTAGAGTGCCAGGCTGTGTTGAGTGCCTGTGTTATAGGGGAGTAGAGTACCAGGCTGTGTTGAGTGCCTGTGTTATAGGAGAGTAGAGTGCCAGGCTGTGGTGAGTGCCTGTGTTAATGTGTTATAGGAGAGTAGAGTGCCAGGCTGTGTTGAGTGCCTGTGTTATAGGGGAGTAGAGTGCCAGGCTGTGTTGAGTGCCTGTGTTAATGTGTTATAGGGGAGTAGAGTGCCAGGCTGTGTTGAGTGCCTGTGTCATATGGGAGTGGAGTGCCAGGCTGTGTTGAGTGCCTGTGTTATAGGGGAGTAGAGTACCAGGCTGTGTTGAGTGCCTGTGTTAATGTGTTATAGGGGAGTAGAGTACCAGGCTGTGTTGAGTGCCTGTGTTATAGGAGAGTAGAGTACCAGGCTGTGTTGAGTGCCTGTGTTAATGTGTTATAGGAGAGTAGAGTGCCAGGCTGTGTTGAGTGCTTGTGTTACTGTGTTATAGGGGAGTAGAGTGCCAGGCTGTGTTGAGTGCTTGTGTTACTGTGTTATAGGAGAGTAGAGTGGCAGAATAATAATTTGCCAGAAGGCTGTTGTTTTTCCACTTCACTGCTTGAGTTCACTTATTAATTTCTGCCTTTCAGAGATGCACTAAATCACATTATTTTTGGTCATGGATTGTATGGAACAGAGAAAAGAAAAGAACATCAAAGGAAACTCCCAGTCAACTCTTAGTGGCCGAACCAGGGAGGCGTGACCTGCCTGGCCAATCAGATTTGAGCTGGGCCCAACCTCACTTTCTGTATGGAGAGGACAGCTGTGTGTGTCTTTGGAGTCTGGACTGTGTGTCCTTGTCAGAGGAAAATCCAGCTTCAGACAGTAAAGTCCTCCCCTGTATTTTATTGCAATGGATTTGCTCATTTTCACAATTATTCAGCCTAATTCTAATAACATTCTAATGCTGATGTAACATTCACTACTAGGGCTGGGCAATGCAGCTATCGCGGTCCATTGAATAGTTCTGTTAGCGCAATGAGAGCTATCACTGGCAGGTGGCAGTAGGTTTCATTCCTTCTTTTTGTCTTTAATCATACTTGATACGGTCACACATCTCCAAACCTCAGTGTAATGCTTCCGGGGGAGAAACTTGTATCTATTCGATGTTGGTTAACTTACCGATTCGTTTTGAAAAACACATTGCTTACGTTTTCGCTCTTTATCCTTCTCGTCATGTTTTTATCTACCACATGGAAACAGCATAGTCCTGCTGCTGTCATATCAACGTTGAAAACTTACGAGTGACGTTTTTTTCCCCCGGAAGCGTTTCACTTTGGTTCAGAAAATTGGAGGTGTGCTACTGCACCAGGTACGATTAAATTAAAAAAAGACCGAAAGAAATCTAACACCGCATGCCGGAGATAGTTACTGCACTTTATACCGTGATGGCTATATTGACCTGCCCTAATCACATCTGGTCACTGAAAGCAATGGAGATCTAGGACACTGACTTAGAATTTTGAGAAAAAGCTATTCCAAAAAACCTGCTCTTCAAAAGATTAAAAGGCAGCCAATCCACAGGCCTGCTGTTAGTGTGTGAATGAAGCAGAGTTATTACTGTGTAATGAATGTTGAAATATGTGTTTGTAAGCACCCGTGATCCAGAAAAATCACACTAATGAAGACGGGGTGAAAAGGAATGGTTTCTATGGCAACAAGACTGGACATTTTTTGTTTTATCTGACAGATGAAAAGATGTCCTTCATATCTGTTCGAGGGCAAGATACTCCAGTTCCTTCCAGCCGTTCTGCTTCTCAAGCCTTCGAGGAGTCGGTTTTTGGAATGTTTAAAAACAATATATGTTATTATTATGTATATTTATTTATTGTATGTATTATATATAAGTCAGTGTTCTAGAACTCCACTGCTTTGAATTACCAGTCGTGATTGTTACATCAGCATTAGAGCGGTGAGTGGAGAACCTTGCTGCTGGTAACGGGGCGTTTCTGGTGCTATAGTGTAGTGCTGAATGCCTACTGCGACAGTATAGTTAGTGGCCATGCACGTTTGTTCCCTAAAGACTGCATTCAATCGCAATTTGTCCTAGGCACACTTTTTCTCCACAAAGGCAGTTTGGCTAGCAGTTTACCTTGAGATTATATTATACTTGATATTTAATTTAAAAAGAAAAAATTTTCTAAACCGCTATTCACACACAACGCACGCAGTCACACACACACAGCAGCACACACGCACGCACACACACACACACACACACACACACACACACACACACACACACTCACACACACAAACACACACACACACACACACATGCATTTACCCCACACACACTCTCACACTCTGGCAGCTGCCGGCAGAGCCTGGGGTTCTCCGTGTTCCTGTGAGTGATGACGAGTTGGCAGCCAATCAAGCGCAGCCCCCTGCATGGGGCGTTTGTGACACGCCTGTGACTCCAGCGACAGGCATGCGGACGGGGCTTTGGCACGGGCATCAGCAAGTGCTTAATGCTGTCTCTCTCTTCCCCTCTCTCTCTTTCCTCCCTCTCGCTCTCTCGCTCTCTCTCTCTTTCTCTCTCTTTCCCCTCTCTCTCTCTTTCTTTCCCCTCTCTCTCTCTATCTCTCTCTCTCTCTCCTCTCTCCCTCTTTCCTCTCTCTTCTCTCTCTCCTTCCCCTCTCTCTTTCGTCTCTCACTCTTTCCCCTCTCTCTTATCTCTCTCTCTCTTTCCCCTTTCTCTCCCTCTTTCCTCTCTCTATCTCTCTCTTTCTCCTCTCTCCCTCTTTCCTCTCTCCTTCTCCTCTCTCTCTCTCTTCTCTCTCTCTTTCCCCTCTCTCTCTCTCTCTCTCTCTCTCAGAGCAATGCTAAGGTAAAGCAGGTTGAGAAGGAGTGCAGCCAGAAACTCGCCAGGTCGTCTCAGGTAAGGTTTAACATTCTGATTAAAATGTGAATACACTTTTGTGTAAGCCACATTCCTGTAAAAACATAAGAGCACACACGCACACTCTTTCACACACGCACAATCATGTAAACAAGGCCTGAACTACAGTCAAAAAGGCCTTTGCTCGATAGGTCTTCCTTAAGTCCCGCCTCATAGTCACAGTTAGCCACGCTGCCCCAGACAGTTGCGCTGACTTGTGTGTGATTGGCCGGCTGGAAGCCTGTCATGGCATTTGTGTACGGCTCCACGATCTGAGCACTTCCCACGAACAGGACAGTGTTTTGCATGATGCTACTTTATGTTGTGTCCTTATCACTATCTATGAGGAGTCACACAGTTTCAGTGTAAGAGGTGGTTTTCTTATCATGAAATTGTAACCCGGCACACTTTCTGTGATGACTGCAATGTGCAGTTCTGAACCTGCCATAGACTGGCGTACCTCTAACCTACAGCCAAGAGGGAAATGACACCGTTTATATAAGTATGCACAACCAGAACTGGGAATGGAGCTGCAATTGGTTCAGTTCCTGCTAAAGGCTCTGAATGTTATCGGGAAGATGTTAAGAATAGCTAAATAGGAGCTGAACGTGAGAGAAGTGCTTCAGGCCAAAGGCCGAATGTAAGTCCGTATCATGAAATAATTATTACTAACAGAAAGCGATGTAGCCGTAATGCTGTTTGGTGCCTTTATGAGGTTCTGTTACAGACACAGTAAGTCTCTTCTGTCATTGTGCGGTTCCTGTAGTCGTTCTCTCCCGAACTCCCACGCAGTAAACGTGTCCCTGCAGAGACTGTTTCTCTAAAGTTTACGCACACGATAAACAGTCTGCCTCTGTCGAAGCCCTGCCCTTCTTTCATTATCTGGGAGCCGGTTTTAAGTAGAACGTTCCTTCTGACTGGGAGAGAATTTCAAAGCCACGGTCTCCGCTTTTCATCTCTGCTCGCGGGTTCACTGGCGAAGACGCGTAGCAGCTCCGCGAGAGAGAGAGATAGAGAGAGAGAGAGAGAGAGAGAGGGAGAGCTCCCTGTCATCTCTGAAAATCCAACAGAGGAAAGCGAAAGCGGGAGTTGATCTGTTGATTTTTTTGATTTGTTTTTAATCTTGGTGACATTCTCTGACAGCTGTTTCTAAGAGAGACCTGAACTCTAAATCAGTGAAAGAGTTTGGCAAGTAAAGATGTTTAACTTGCAGTCTGGATTTCTGTTTCTTTGTTGTGCCCCACCAAAAAACTCACCTGTCGGCGTGCCCTTGTACCCCAACACCCCCCACCGTCACCTGACTACCTTTACTCTCTTCCCCTTAAGTTGCCCCTGGCAACCACAGCCTCCTGTCACTCCCGGGGTCTTCAGGAAGTGTGTTTATTTGTGTAATGATTTATTTAATTCATTCTCACACATCAGTTTGTGGATCTAAGAGCAGGTTTCAGTTTCCACATCCTCACATTTTGTTAAAAGTCATTGCAATAAACTATTACAAGTAAAAGCACGACGTTCAGAAAGAAAGTGTGTTGAATTTGAATCTCTAAAGGAGTGTGTTGTGTTTGATGCCGGTGTGTTGTATTTGATGCCCTGTATGTTATATTTCATATGTCTGCATGTGTGTTGTCTTTAAAGCTGTGTGTGTTATATTTAATGTTGTGTGTGTGTTGTAATTGCCCTGTATGTGTTTTATTTGATGCCATGGATGTTATATTTAATATGTCAGCATATGTGTTGTCTTTAATGTTGTGTGTGTGTTGTATTTGATGACATGTCTGCGTGCACACAAGCATTTGTGTTGTATTTGATGTCTGCGTGCATGTGTTGTATTTGATACTACGTTTGTGTGTGTGTGTGTTTGATGCTGTCTGTGGGTGTGTGTTGTTTTTGATACTGTGTCTGTGCGTGCGTGTATTTGATGCTGTCTGTGTGTGCGTGTTGTATTTTTTGTTGTGTCCGTGTGAGTGTATTTGATGTTATGTCTCCGTGTATATGTGTGTGATAATGTCTGCACCCGTGCACCTCCTTGCAGGCATTGGTGGAGCTGCAGGCTGGTGTGTGTGTGTGTGTGTGTGTGTGTGTGTGTGTGTGTGTGTGTATGTGTGATGATGTCCGTGCACCTCCTTGCAGGCGTTGGTGGAGCTGCAGGCCGATATGTGTGTGTGTGTGTGTGTGTGTGTGTGTGTGTGTATGTGTGACGATGCCCGTGCGCCTCCTTGCAGGCGTTGGTGGAGCTGCAGGCCGGTGTGTATGCTGCTCAGGAGGAGGTGCGGCTGCAGAGGCAGGAGGCAGAGAGGCAGCAGCAGGAGGCCCGGGCGCAGTGGGAGGACGAGAGGAGGCGCATCATCCGCGACTCCGACCGAGCCACACAGGTGAGCCTCACCTGTCCCCGCGAGAGAGGCATTAGCAGTGAGCCCGGCCTAGAATCTGCAGTGCAGTCCGTAAGTATTTGGACAGTGGCACGATTTCTCTTCGTTTGGCTCTGTGCTCCAGCGCATTGGATGTGAAATGAAACCATGAGGTTAAATGGCAGCATCATAATGGCTTCCTTGACTTTCATTGGCACAACTATGGGCCTCAGGTTGACAAATGCCAATAACGGATTCCGAAGGCAATCAAAAGCCAAACTCGATGCTGAAATACTTATACTGTACCTGCACTAAGGAGGTGATTGAATAAACCTTATATAAACAGCAGAGAACCCAACTGTCAAGGGATGTAATTCCTACACGGATTAACTGATATGGCTATAACTACCCTCAAATTAAAGGTGACAGTCTGCATTTTAACGTCATTATTCATTGCCTCATTTCAATGACATGACATCATCAAATTCCAACTCCGATCATGCTGGAGTGCAGAGCCAAAAGAAGATGAATTGTGTACCACTGTCCAAATACTTATGGACTGCACTGTGTGTGCAAACATCGCGGTGTGTCAGCGTGCTGGAGTAAGAGTATTTCCTGCTGTCTCTCTCGGTGCTGGTGTCCCAGTGCGTCTGTAGAAAGTGCAGAATGCAGTGAAGATGTATGAACGCCACAGGCAGAATGAAAGTGATTTATCGCTGCTTGGCAGGAGGTAGAGCACAAACAATATCACATTTCCGATTGCAAACTTAACGAGGAACCCATGTGACCCTGGCGTTTGACCCTCGACCCTTGACCCGGGTCCCGGGGACACTGAGGAGAACAGTTTTGCACAGGTGGCCGAGCTGGACACTGGAAATCAGAGACCCTGAAAGGAGCCATTAGTGACCTTTGATCCTGTGACCTGGAAATGGATACGCCGTTGAGGGAACAGTCAGCGGCATTTCTGGTGAAATTTTGTTCAGTGGCGGGTGTAAATTAGGAAACACGAAAAAGGCCTGTCAGCCCCTGTCGTTTCCACCCCTGGCCCGGTGACCTGACACGGGGTGTGTGGATGGTGTGATGTCATAGCTCATATAAGCCCCCTGCGTTAAGAGCATGTGCAAAAAAAACTTTAAAAAAAAAAAAGGTTAGCATAATGGTCTCTGTTGCAGGAGACCTGGGTTCAAGGCTTACCTGTTCCTTTTGTTTACTCATTGTTTCATTCACTTTTTTAAACAAATATAGAATACGACGTGATATTTTTCAGTCTAGGGGGTTTGGGGAAAGGCACCCCTAATTACTTCTCTTGTTTTTAATGACTTTTAATTTCAGTGATGTATTTTATGTAGCAGAAGGGAAAAACGCGTCATTGCCCAAACGTAGCGTAGGTCTTAATGGGAGATCAGGCTTACGCTTCCTACTGCCACTGCCTCGTTTGCTTGATTGGGCACCTGATAGAACCAATCACATCTACTGCTGCCCTCAGAACACATTGCAATGGACATAAGTCTACGTGCAGCTCAGACCTTTGAGCTTATGTCCAGAAGGGCAGTAACATTCAGACAAACACTGGAGAGGCTCAACAACATCCAAGCAAGTGGGTGACCAGACAATGCTGCAGCACATTCCCTGAGGCGCAGAACCCATCTGGTGCCTTCTCTTTGGGCTTCAGAATACAGAGTACTTTAGCTGTGGACTCAGGGGCCAGCATTGCAAAGCAGGGTTACTGAGTTAGCCAGGTAACTGTGCTGAGTAAAACCCACAAAGCAGGGTTACTGAGTTACGAGTAAAACCCGGAGATGTGTTACTCCAGTCCGCGTTCCAGTTGTGGGACAGCTCCAGGGTTTACTCTGTGCAGTTATCCAGCTAACTCTGTAATCCTGCTTCATGGGGGGGGCGACATTGGCTCAGGCTCAAGAGGGTTGCCGGTTCGATCCCACCCTGTGTGAGTTGAAGTGTCCCTGAGCAAGACACCGAACTCCCGAATGCTCCCGACGAGCTGGTTGGGGCCTTGCAGCCATCGCCGTTAGTGTGCGGGTGCGTGTATCACTGGGTGAATGGGAGGCATCAATTGTACAGCGCTTTGGATTAAGGCGCTATATGCAAAAAAAAAATACCAAGCAACCATGGCTCCAGGTTTAAACTCAGGACTGTGAAATATCACTTCACTGTGGCACTGTACCCACATGAAATACTCTTGCATTTTTTACTGACCAGATGGGGTACCAGTACTACCACTGACCACTGAAAAGAAACTGTCCTTGGCCAACTGTTCCCTTTTTAGGGCACTGCTTCATTAATAAGTGACAGGGAACTGAAAACGAGCAGACTTTCAGTTCTGTGATATTCTGCGCGGTTGCGGCACTGCAGATATCAAAAGCATTAATGATGCTGAGATCCGAGATCCTTTCGTGGATCTATCTTCGTTTTGAGCACATCAAAGGCTTTGCATTTCCTCTTTGGTAAATATTTGGTCTTTCATCTTTCTTTGCTAATCCACATTGCGTGTAAAGAAATGTATTTTTGATTAGCGGCTAAAGGTGCCTTTTTCAGCGGAATGTGCTGCTCTACTTTGGACCTCGTTATTGTGCCCTGTTTCCGGTCTTCAAAGGAAGGTTCTGTGTGCTGTGGAATCCTGTATTGATTGGAGCTTTAATTCCTATGGATAAACAAATATTATATTTCACTGTGGTGCTACCGTCCTATTTATGGAGGTGGAGAGTCTGGGGGTCTCAAGTCCTGCCATGTGTTTCTTCCGTCCATGATCTGAATTATCCAAATGATTGAAACAAAATACTGGGGTGGACTTTTACTTTCTGGACCTGGATTTTCCGCCTCTGCCTATTAATAGATAATAACGTATTTGACTGTCGTGCCACCAGCATAATGCCCTTATAAGATCCACTCACCAAGCACACTATTTGGTATGTATTAGTTATTTCTCATCAGCATCAGCCAAATAATGTAATGTAAAAACATGTAATGTGTAATGTAATGAATGCTAATTGCAAGGACGAAGAGACAGAAAGCAAGAGAAACATCAGATGACGGTGTGCTTAAATGGAGTCATCCCCCTGCGGCTCTTCTCTGCGTGCTCCATCATGTCACGAGTCCTGCTCGCTCCGAGATTAGACTCACCAGCCCTGCTCGCTCCGAGATTAGACTCACGAGCCCTGCTCGCTCTGAGATTAGACTCACCAGCCCTGCTCGCTCTGAGATTAGACTCACGAGCCCTGCTCGCTCTGAGATTAGACTCACGAGCCCTGCTCGCTCTGAGATTAGACTCACGAGCCCTGCTCGCTCTAAGATTAGACTCACGAGGTCTGCTCGCTCTGAGATTAGACTCACGAGCCCTGCTCGCTCTGAAATTAGACTCACAAAGCCTGCTCGCTCTGAGATTAGACTCACGAGCCCTGCTCGCTCTGAGATTAGACTCACAAGGCCTGCACGCTCCGAGATTAGACGGCTGTTTCCTTACGTTTTCCTTACGTTTGAACTCCCCCTCAGTTTTCCTTTAGGTTTAATCCTCCCTCAGTTTCCCCTGTTTTAATTTCCGAGCGTTGTCTCCGTTAGCGTTAGCCAGCAGAGCAGCTCTCCCTCCCCATCTCTCCCTCTCCGTCCCTGCGGTTGTTTTTTCCGCCGTCGCCTTTGAGGTTTAGCGAGCGTGGCGCTCCGCTTGCGTCGGCCGAGATCACACACGGCTCATTTCCCTCTCCCTCTCTCTCTCTCTCCCCCCCTGTTCTCTCTCTGCTGTAATCCTCTCTGTGAGGGCGCTGTCGGCCGTGCGGCAGTGTTTTGCATAGGCAGTTTTGTTTAAATTGCGAATATCAGAGGCCAGCATGCAAATTCCTGCACACGTACACACATATGCACACACACGCACACACACACACACACACGCACACACACACACACACGCGCACACACACACACACACGCGCACACACTCACACATACACACACACACGCACACACACACACACGCACACACACATACACACGCGCACACACGCACACACTCACACATACACACATGCGCGTGCACACACAGGCAAATGAGGCGTGAGTCCAGCACTTCCAACGAACGGCGCCTGCTGCGGCCGTCAATTAGCACGACCACTCCCAGAAAACACGCCTCCCGAGAGCTGTGTCCCTGCTGATAAACCCTCTCACACCTCCCTGCTTACCTCCTGCCTTCAGCCAGATGTATTTACATCTTTACTCGGAACTGTGCGTTCCCCCAGTTCAGAACAATAACGTAACTGACATCATAGAGCATATGCACATCCACTGTGGCATCATTAGGGAATATATTACCCACATATGTGCGTACGCTCCTTTTAACTGCCAACAGCAGTAAGTATGTTTGGGCATATGCGTGCAGTGCTGTTGTCAGTTAAATGCACCCCTTCCTTTTAGACTGTGATGAGTGTCGGACTCCATTGTTGAATGTGAAATAATGAGATTTATTTTTACATGCAGTTATTGTGTGAGACGTGTTGGCAGGAGGCTGAGAATGTTGGAAGGCACTCCTGGCTCCAGGGTGCTTTATTCTGTTTTGTAAGGCTTGCAGTGTTTGTTTCTCCAGAAAGGCCCGCACCAAACACCATTATCCCGCTAATAAATCTGGGAATTATATTTACCAAACGGAATCTCTGGCAACTTCTTTTTTTTTTTTTGTTGAAACAGGAATAGGGTGATCACATCAGTTGCAAAAATTTAAGCGCTTCCATTAACCCTTGGAAAAGTAGTTTTTTTATTTTGGAATGCTTTTTAATAATTCTAAGCCTTGTTCTAGAACCACTACTAGTAATATTTTTCAATTCAAAGGGTTAGAGAGCGGGAGAGTAGGGGGGTCACTGCTGAGAGTGAGTTGAGGTTTCCCATACTGCACTGGGGCTAAGAATTATGTGAGTGGATTCCTGCTGTGCAACAGTGATGTCAGTAACTGGGCTCTCTCTTGGATATTAATGCCTACCCACTGTTGCTGTCATTGCTGAACTGCGATCTCTCAGAGGATGGTTTGGGTTTGAAGTGTGTGTTCTCGTCTAACCAGGCTCTGCTTGTAACGCATAAGGTCACAGACCAAGCGTGACTGGAATAGCTAATGTGATGTAGCTGTGCTAAAAATATTGAAATGGTGCCTA